>NC_043700.1:187301211-187307294 GCF_006229205.1 Suricata suricatta | reverse complement strand
TATATATATATACACACACAATGGAATACTACACGGCAATGAGAAAGAATGAAATCTGGCCATTTGTAGGAAAGTGGATGGACCTGGAGGCAGTCATGCTAAGCGAAGTAAGTCAGGCGGAGAAGGACAGATACCATATGTTTACACTCATACATCTAACTGGAAAAACCTAATAAGAGACTATGGGAAGGGGAAAGGGGGGAAAAGAGTTGGGGAGAGGGAGTGAGGCAAATCATGAGAGACTTTTGAATGCTGAGAATAAACTGAGGGCTGAAGAGAGAGGGGGAAGGGGAAGGGGGGTGATAGTCATGGAGGGGGGCACTTGTGGGAAGAGCACTGGGTGTTATATGGAAACCAACTTGGTAATAAACTATTTAAAAAAATGCAGATCCGAGGTTCTATTATCTGGGTTTAATTCTCAGCTCACCCACTTTTTGCTGAGTGACCTTGGCAAATTACTTAACCTCCCTGTGCCTCAGTTTTCTTATCTCTTAAATGGGGATAATGACACCTGGTGTGACTGTGGAAACATAACGAGTTAATGCGAGCTGTGCTCCGAACACAGACCCGCAGAGTCAGCTCTCGGTACGTGTTAGCTAGTTCTGTCCTTTGATTTAACTGCAACCTGATCCTCTCGTTGCCTATATGTTCAGACTCAGGTTGGTGGGCACAATGCAGAAAACTGGGAGCAAGTAGCCACGGTTGGGGCCAGGCATGCACCCACAAGGGAGGTCACAGGTGGGCAGTGGTGACAGAGCCCTGTACCAGCAGAGTCTGGCTTGCAGGAATGACCAGCACTAATCCCTGCCAGGTACCCAACATTGAGCATACCGTGGTTTTGTTCCAAGTCCTTGCTGAAAAAAAGGGGCTCAGATTGTTACTCTAAGTTTTGTCAGTGTCTCAAAAGATAGGAGGAAGAAACTGAAGGCTACTGGGCTGGTCTTGAAAGCTGGCTTTCTTCCTGAAATGTAATCTGGAGGCTGATCAAGGAGTAACAGTCTTGCTCTGGTGAGGGCATGATTTTGGTATTCTTTTTTTTTTTTAATGTTTTTTATTTATTTTTGAGAGACAGAGAGAGACAGCGAAGCAGGGGAGGGTCAGAGAAAGAGGGAGACACAGAATCCGAAGACAGGCTCCAGGCTTTGAGCTGTCAGCACAGAGCCTGATGCGGGGCTCAAACCCACGAACCGTGAGATTATGACCTGAGCCAAACCTGGACGCTTAACTGACTGAGCCACCCAGGAGCCCCTGATTTTGGTATTCTTAGAGTCTCCTAGCAGACACGTGTTATTTCCAGGTCCTTGGGCTTCTCAGCACATAAACAGGGTCGACCAACCTGGAACACACCCATTCTCTGCTTCGGGACATCTTGTTTGTGCCGAGCTGGGAGAGTGGGCAAGTCTCTGTGTGGGAACATGCATTACAGGTATGTCTAAGGGTCTGATTAGTGAGAACCCCCACTGCCCCTCCATAAAGTAGGGGTAGTGTTGACAACACTAGCCAGTGGGAATGGGCTGGTATTAGGTCACCATGTCCAGAGACAGCAACTAATTAATCTATTAGAATTTAGTCTGTCCCTGCATTGCCCCCTTCAGATTAATAAGGATGGAAAGAATGTCCCTGAAATGGGGACCCTAGTCTGGTTCTTTGATCTCTGTTAGACTGTGATGCTCTTCAGGGCTGGTACAGATCCTGGTTCCTCTGTTGGCCCCACTGATCTATGACTCCTGAAGCCTGGGACAGAATTGGGCTAGGAAAGTATTTGGTGGCTCTAAAAGTATTTGTTGCATATATACACAAATGAATGGATATGAAAAAATTCCTTACCCAAAGGAATTCACGAATACTGTTCCTCAGGCCCACAGTGGAACATGTGTTTCAACAAGAACTGCCTATTAAAATGATTAACTCTTTAGATTCCAGCAGATATATATCATCTCAGAGGAGTGGGCCTCTGAGGCTGTCCAATTAGCCAAGTCCCCTGGTAACACTTTGTTGTTGACCTCTGTACTATATCACGTACCTATATGCCACTATATACCAAATTATGTACCGTATTATGTACCATATTATGATGGTAATCCATTAGTCAATTGTGTGATATTTTAATATGTCATTATATTTTATATAACTACATCCCTTTCCCTCCCTATAAGCTTCATTATGGCCAGAACTGCATCATTTTGGCTCATCATAGCATTTTAAATGTCCAAAAGAGTGTCTGGAACATAGAAGATCTCAAAAAATATTTGCTAAGTGAATGAATTAATGAGAAAATATAAAGACTGTGCACAACTATGTTTACTGTAATCCTGTGTCATAGAAAGACTGAGAAGCCAACAATTGGCTTTTATGGATCCCAAGGTTGTCCACAAAAACAGCTGGAGAAATGGTTTAGGAAATACATAAGAATGCTCCAATTATCTTTGTTATGGGTGTTCATTTAGCCAGACAATTGTGTTCCTTTTTTCTTCTTTCAGTAAACAGGTTTCAAAAAGCAGGTGTATTTCTACAGATACTTGCTGATATTATAGATGGATTTTTTTTTCCTAGAGCTAATGAGTGAATGCTTACAGAAAAATAAAAAAGGAATTCAACTAGAGGGAGTTTTTTCTGAAGCACTTGTTTACTGTAGTATTTTTTTCTTACATTGCTTTGAGAAAAATAGAGGCCTTTATCTAATAATTGGAGAGATGTGCCCATCGGTGTCCTATGGATATTGGATGACTGTAAGTGTACCAGAAAGCCTTTTGAACAGTGACTCACACCCATCATTGTTTCCTTTATTACTGTTATTTTGTTATGTAACATGAACCCAGGTGCCCGCTAGCCACACATACATGTTGTTCTGAAGCATCATCCATGCTAAGCACAACCTCCAGAAATTAACTGCAATGTTCCTGCAATGCACTGGTGGGGGAAGGGGACAGAATTTATCTGTCAAGTTCAAATACCAAAAAATCGTCTTTCATGTATAGAAAGGATTTTCATGCATACATTTGGTATCACATAGAAATGACCTGATCCAAGCTTGTAACCAGAATCCAAGAAAACCCGAGGTTTTTCTTTCTTTCTTTCTTTCTTTTTTTTTTTTTACATTTTATTTATGTTACTTGGCGAGATTTGCATTTGTAAAGTTTTACTAACCTACACCAGTGTCTTCTAACTGGTACTTTATCAGAAGTTTTGTCTTCTCTCCTTTTTTGAGAAGTTTCATGGTAAATCAGGAAATTCAGTGACAATCATTCATTCATTTCTTTGTTCATCTGTATTCACATATGTTTGTGTGCTGTCAACAAAACTCTGTTTCAAATCAAGAGTCTGTCAGGAATGGCGTCTGGCTCACCAAGAACCCTGAATGGCTCAAGGTGCCATTCATGTCACTTGGATAACCCTGCTAAAGCCCTTCGTCACAAAATCCACGACGCTGTGGTCACTGCACTTGTGGGTCTCTCCACTTGTCACTGGTCTACGTCAAATATGCAGAAATAAATAAACTAGAGAGTCTGACTTCAGGTAGAAAAGACGGGCACGTTGATACTGTGGCATTTGTTAAGACACAGCGAATTGTCAGTGTGTGTGACTAGAGATGAAGGGAGGGTCCCCCCAAGCTGACCACTGACAGATAAGTCTGAGTGAGCATGGTGAGGGTGCAAAGAAAAGGGGGAACCTGCTGTACCTCAAGAGAGGGCCCTCAAGGGAGAGCGTGCTTGTTACACCTCTGCAAGTTCTTGGACAGAGCATTTCATGAGGACAAAAAAAAAATAATGAATATTTCCAGAATTGGAAATAGGCATATTTTTCACGAGTCAGACAAGGCCTGGGTCTAGGGGGGGCCTCAGCGCGCTCCTCTCATTTATCCCCTTTTATTCCCCCCGCATTCTCCTCATCTTCCACGTGGCCTCCTCTGCTGAGCTTCTCCTCAGAGCTGGGTGCCTGGAGCACATTCCATGACTGCGACTTCTCAGCCAGCCTGATCCCAGGCGGGGCCCCCTGCCAGCCATCTGCTGAACTTGGCCAGCGGTGCGGATTCAGCACCTCTGTGGAAGGTTGGTGGTGAGTCTTCGGCCCACAGGAAGCACCCGGCTCATCCTGCTGATTCTGCAAGATGGGAGAGGCAGATAGGCAGACACTGGTTTTCAAATGGACAGCCGGAAATAAAAAAGGTGGGTGAGGCCAAATGTTCACCGGGATGGAACATCTTGATGGGGAGGTTGAAACTGAAGCAGCTTAATGAAGAGAGGAGGTGGCTGTAGGTGCACTGCCAGTATATGAGCGCCTTGCATAGACAGATAAAACCACAAAGGTTGACTTGAAAGATATTAAGGAAGGAGATAAGGCTTCTTGGAAGCCTCCTGTGCTTACTATCTACATATAACATCACTATATCTGCATCAACTCACTTGTAAGCAAAATCAGAAATTCAGGAGCAGAAACTGCCTTTTCAGGCAACTTAATACCATAGGACCCAATTAACTAGGGACAGATAGAAAAAGGGAGATGAAGTAGTGTATAATGAGATCATCAGGGGCATGCAAATGAAATCCCACAGTCTTGTAATACTTTGATAGAAAAGATACTTATCCGAATCATTATATTTATATGTGGAGCAACAAGGAGCTGCCCCAGTCCAGGGCCTGTGTGAAGCACCCTCTGGGCCACAGAGAATTCCAGGTGCCCTGAAGAAGCCAGTTCAGATTTGCTCCATCCAGGCAGACCGGAAAAACACATTATACTTTCTGAGCCTGAAGTCTCACCCAATTCCTGGGAAAATGTAGAAGAAGATTCTCAGCAATTTGTTTCCCACCACCTGCAACTTTATTCCTCATGGTGCTGCAAAAAGAAATAACAGGGAAGAGAAAACCAGTGATTTTCATGAACCCAGAACTTACTCGATAATCCTTTCCACCTACTGTCTTTAATCTTCTTCACATTCTTGCAGGAAAGAGTACATTGTCCTTACTTTACTGATTGGAACCCAAGGCTGAAGGGACTAAATGGCTTGCTTAAGGCTGCGTGGGGAGAGAGTAGAGTCTGGGTCACTACCTCAGAAATGCTGGGAGCAAACTGCATGACTGTGAGCTATAGGGGAGGAACACGGGTGCGCTCCAAGGACTGCGCAGAAGCAGGTAAGTTTCCGCTTTCCAGATCGTCTCTGGGCCTCTGCAAGATTCTCTGTTGAGCCTGTTTTTGTTTTTTTCTTCTTTTTCTGCTCATGTCTCTCTAGGGCTTACACGTAGTGACCACCTTTTCCTAGACTCCACTCTCCAGGCACCTGCTCTCAGATGCATGTAAGATGGGAGGAGCCATGCAGAGGCCCTGTGTCTTCCAACAGAAATTCAAGTACATTTTGGCATTTCCTGGTGATGTCACCCCAACTAGCCAGTGTCTGAACCTAAGTTCCAATTTATTCTCTGTACTTTTAATTGTATGTATCTGAAAAGAATTAGTTGACAATTCAGCTGCAGTCTTTAAAATACTAGCAATAATAATGATATGATATTATATTATAATTAATACTAAGTATATTAATATTTAACAGTAATATAATTATATAATATATTAATAAAGCACATATAATATTATAATTAATATTATTATTATTATTGCCATTTATTCTAAAAACTGAAGCTAAGCCTTTATATTCTCCCATATTTTCCTATTTTGTTAAGTCCAGCTTGAGGTCCCAGTCCCAGACCAGCTCTATGGATCTATCTACCTCATCTCCTGTCCCTGACTAGATACCTGGGTGAATTTTTTACAGTCAATGTCCTGGTGAACCCTAGTCTTCTCATCTTTATGATTCTGCCCTTTATAGCAAGCAAAAAAAAAATTTTCCTTCTCTCTTGTGTGATGAAAAAACAGGATTAGCTCAGAGCTAGATAGGACCAATGAATATGAGAAGACACAACTCTCTAACTTTAATCAGTTATTTTCTGTGGTATGTTGGTCACTTGTTTGGAGTATCAGGTCCAAACTAAGAAGCTCTTTTGTGTGACCTCCAGCATACAATGACAGTCATGAGTGGTTATAAGTGCTGTCAAGACCGAGCGTGAGTCTTGCTCACGCTGAGTGATGCTTCT
>NC_043700.1:187299645-187301111 GCF_006229205.1 Suricata suricatta | reverse complement strand
AATGAATATGAGAAGACACAACTCTCTAACTTTAATCAGTTATTTTCTGTGGTATGTTGGTCACTTGTTTGGAGTATCAGGTCCAAACTAAGAAGCTCTTTTGTGTGACCTCCAGCATACAATGACAGTCATGAGTGGTTATAAGTGCTGTCAAGACCGAGCGTGAGTCTTGCTCACGCTGAGTGATGCTTCTTGTGCACGTCCCATCTGGTATATATCTGGTTCCAAATCTTTAGATTAGCACAACTCACTCATAACCCACAGATCAGTGGTTATTGGACATCAGAGCCTCAGACCCATTCATAGCAATGGTTAGGTCCCCTGCTTTGTATTTCTTGTCCTTGTGTTCCCATACTTAGGATTATTTATTTCATTCACTCCTAATGTTTAATACTGGTTTCCTGATTTTTATTTTATATGAAGCTCAAGGAACATGCTTGGATTTATATGACTTCCTGCCTCTAGGATGGATTCTCTTCATCCAGTAAGACCTGAAGCCAGGCTGGCTCACTTCAACCTTCCTGGACTAGAGTCATAGTTCCAAGAATGCCTATCAGTGTCATGATGCTTTCTGAGACATGTTTGTTTGCATATCTGTCTCCTGTAGTATGATGGAGACTGTATCCCAGCTGGGGATGGGACCTCATTTACCTTTATTCTCAGATTTGTTTTTTCTTTCTTCTGCGTACCAAGTTCCCAAGCACTCATGAAAAGTTTATCATATCAATGAACAACTGCATGAAGGATGAATGAATAAATACACTTTTCCAGTCACTAGAGTTAACAATGGCCACTTGACCTTCTCTGTCTCTTGCCAGGTTCAGCACATTTAACTCTATGAACTGAGGCCTGGATCCGTGGTAAAGTGGGGTGCAGGGCAATAGCCTTAACCCTGAGTCACCGTAGGTCACGCAGTGCATGTGGCAGGACACACTTCAAGGATCTCAAAGAATCTCAATGTTGGAAATGACCCGAAGGAAAACCAGCTCTTGTAAAGGCTCATATTTGTGGGGATGGTGACACAACGTATCTCTCCACACACCTTTCTATCTACAATCAACAATGCATCTCTTGAAAGCCAAGCCCTCAAAGGGGTCCACGGGCCAGAAATAGATCCAGCCAATGTTTAAATGTCTAACAAGGCAATATCTCAATCAAGAGACAGCAGGAGTCATTAGTTTTCCACATGCTTGTGTATATAGTTTTATCTTAATCTCATAATAATCTCAAGGTATTGGCAGAGAAGAAGTTAATAAAAGTTAATAAAAGGACCAATGAATATGAGAAGACACAACTCTCTAACTTTAATCAGTTATTTTCTGTGGTATGTTGGTCACTTGTTTGGAGTATCAGGTCCAAACTAAGAAGCTCTTTTGTGTGACCTCCAGCATACAATGACAGTCATGAGTGGTTATAAGTGCTGTCAAGACCGAGCGTGAGTCTTGCTCACGCTGAGTGATGCTTCT
>NC_043700.1:187276436-187299545 GCF_006229205.1 Suricata suricatta | reverse complement strand
ATAAGTGCTGTCAAGACCGAGCGTGAGTCTTGCTCACGCTGAGTGATGCTTCTTGTGCAAGTCCCATCTGGTATATATCTGGTTCCAAATCTTTAGATTAGCACAACTCACTCATAACCCACAGATCAGTGGTTATTGGACATCAGAGCCTCAGACCCATTCATAGCAATGGTTAGGTCCCCTATAACTTTTACTAATAACCTTTATTAGTAAAATGAATAAACTATTAAAAAAATAAAAAATAAAATTGTAAAAAAAAAGTAAAATGAAGAAATATGCTCAAAAAGGCAAAATGAGTGACTTACCCTAGGACACAGTGCCAATAAACAGGGAAGCCAGAACTCAAACCTGGATGTTCTTTCCACATCACAATGCCATTATTTAAATGAAAAAAAAAAAGTAGAAGAAAGAAGGAATCATCTATTTACTTATATCCTTCTATGCATATGAATTAAACCAAAATTTCCTGTCAAGTGCCAAAACCTATAAATGGTGTATTATAATAAACAAAACACATGGAAGACAAAACAAGCTTATGTTTAGATCCCAGATGCACTATCCATAATTTGTAGCCTCAGACAAATTGATTAACCTCTCAAGGTCAGTTTTTCAACATAAAATTAGAAAAATAATACATATTACAAACCATCCTTAAGGTGAATCAAGTGATATTGTGCATAATGCCTGGTACACAGTAGGTCTGCTAACCACAGACTGATTTTTATTACTCTGATCCCCCCCTATGAACCTGACCCTAGATGAAATAACTAAAAAATAAATGCTTCTTTTATTCATTTTTGATTTATTGGCATTTTGGGGAGCTTTGTAAAGGTGGAAAACCATATCTTGTTTAGTTATAAGTTTAGTAAGTTGCCTCTGCTTGAAGAAAATAAAAAGACATGAAAGACTTCATTTCATTCTCAATGGGATGGCAACTGGGATGTTCTTAATGGTAGAATTGCAGTGTTGAGATGATTATTCTGAGTCCAGACAGTATGGTTTGATTCAGTGTAGATGAGCTCTCTGCAGTGTATCCATGTTTCCCATGTTGTGTGCCTTCTCAGTGCAAAGTTGGCTTGCATTCACACATGTATCCATGCATGGGACATGGGCAGTGCATACCCGCTAGCCTTCACCAGCCCTCCCGATACACTCAACACTCCGAAGACTTCCCATCCCCCATTCTCCTACCCATTCTCCCCACTCCAGGCCTCCCATCCCATTCTCCAACCAGCCAGACTGCATGCCTTCCGAAGCCAACTGGGGTCAGTTTCAGGACTTCACACAAATAAGAGGTTAGAGAATATTTGGGTGTTGAATCCCTCTTCCATATGATAGCCCTCCAAAATGTAAATGCATAAATCTATCTATGTACTTTTTAAAAAATCCAATGATTTGATTTGTTACATCCCTTGAGTCCTCTCTTGGCAAAATTCAATGCTTCTAATTACTTCTCTGATGTTCAAGTACCCTTTGCCATTCTGAACCCTCAAATTTGGCTGAACTTCTAGCTTGAGGTGGGATCTCCCACTTCTCAGAAAGGATACTCCAGACTTGCTCTCCACCAGGCTGCTAGAGTCATGTCTCTGGTAGAAGGAATGGAGAAAAGAGCTTGTGGACCCACTTTGGATTCAGAAAACTAAAATTTCTGCATCTTGTAAGATTTACGATGCATGTTTGGAGTTATGTCTTAGTACATCTACCTGACTAGCAACTTCCAGATTCAAATACAGACTCTTTAACAGAACTCTTTGATTTCAGTGCATCTAAAGTAAGAACACAACAACTGATAAAAGCAGAAATTGGCAACTTCTACATCAGTTGAAAATTATAAACATCAAAGCTGTATTTTTTTTTATCATCACTTCCAGGGTTTTTTTTTTTAACTTGTGTTTGTTTCCATCTAAACAGGCTGGAAAAACAAGAAGAATACACTAATTTTAAGCTGAGAACATAGTTCTTGCATTAAGTGTTAATAATTTCAGCCTGTGAAATACTCAGATCCTTTGATTTTTTTTTATCAGAGCTGTAAATAAAACGTTTTGCAGGGGGCGCAGCTACCCATGATGAGAATCTCTGCAGTGAAAATATCTTCCCCTATTTTTTGATGGTCTTCCCATCAGCATTTGGGATTTATGATCCCAGCTGGCTTTTGTGTTCATTCTTAGCTCTTGACCAATAGGAAGTCACAGAGGTGACTTCTGGGGCTAGATTGCAGAAGACAAGGAATCATGTACTGTGTTAACTGGACTGTTTGTCCTTGGAATCTGGAGCTTTCATGTGAGCAGAGTCCTACTTTAAAACATCCATGCTGTAAGAAAATCCAGACTGTTGGCAAATAGCACGAACCAGTGGTTACTGACGTACAACAGTATGCCATTATCCCCATGGAGAAATGACACAGAGAGGCCTGAAGATAGCATGGCCAGGGAAAGATGACAAATCCAGCTGCCTGATGCCCTATTCTAGTTCCACCTGATGCCTAACTACACATACACAAGAATTCCTGTGCCAAAATTGCCCAGCTGAGTCATCCTAATGTCCAACCTGGAGAAGCAGTGCCAGATAATAATATAGTTGTTGTCATTCTAGGTCACTGACTGGGTACAAATTATTATAAAAAATAATAACTAAGCATTGCCTTTATAAAATTTACTTACTTTTATAACTTAATTCAAAGATGCTTCCTGAAACAGCCACTGTCTGGAGTGCAGAGCCAAAGTTGACTATGACAAGGTGCCTGGCCTTAGGATGCTCCCATTCTAGAGGTCCCATCCCAACTATCTAGATAGATAACTAGGAACTAAATTTTTACAGAGCCCACTGTCACCCTATTGTTATTATTAAGATGAGAATTTACCAAGAAGAGAACATAGAAATGAGCATTGTGTAAAAAGATGGACTGTGTGCAGGTTCAGAGAGTTATGAGTGCAATGTTTCATCCAGGACAGGGATGTTTTCCCCTGTGGTTGAAGCCCAAGGCGACCCGTCAGCATGAATTAATCTAGAAAAAAATGAGACTTAAATGGGACATTGAAGCAGTTTTGTAAGCGACTTGAATGTCACACTAAAGTGTTCAAAATGTATTCTGTAAGTGACGGTGAGTCAAGCAATGGAGGAATATCGATCAGGTGCACACTTAAGAACTAGACACACAAGTGCACATAAGCATACACACTCTCAGTGTATATTCATGTCTACACACATTTATATGCATGTTTGTGTAAATAAATGAAGAGAGATTTTTAAAATTAGAAACACAATCATTATACTATCAATCCAGAAATACATAAGAAGTATATGAAGAAATTTAAAAATTGTCCAAATCCCAATAACCGGAGATAAGCATTGTTGACATTTCAGAGAATATCTACAGATCATTTCTTCTCATGTATTCATTCGTTTAAAAATATTTATTGGTCATTTAACAGTGTCTGGCAGTGATGAATGAGAAATTTTATGGTCCTTGGTTTCATTGTGTTTCCAGGACAGTGACAGAGGTGGATAATAAACAGGAAAACAACTCAACACATAAACAATTGAAGGTTGCAACAAGTGCCTTGTGGGGAGAAAACAGTGTGCACTGATACAGACCAGGGAGGTTTCCGTAGAACAGGAAAAGGAGGCTTTGATGAGGAACATTTCAACTGAGACATGACGGATCCGTGAGCGAGGAAAGAACAGCTCCGTTAGAGGAAGCAGCAGGCACAGGCACCGAGTGAGAAAGAGCTTGGGGCATCCGGAGACAACAGTCTGAGCAACGTGAGGAAGGGACGATGTCAGGACTTAAGATTGCAGAGGAAAAGGAAAGGCAGATTAGACCAGGGCAGCCAGGAGGTGGATTGTGGGACACTCTAAAGAGTTTGAATAGCGTCCCAATGAAAAGACATGAAATTGATTTTAAGTAGAGGTGACAGTTTTGGAAACTTACATGAGTATAGGCTATGGTCTGAATATGTTTCTCCCTTGCCCTAAATTCATATGTTGAAAGCTAACTCCCAGAGGTGATGATATTAAGATGTGATTAGTGCCCTTTTCAAAGGCAGCCTGAAAAATCTCCCTTGCCTCTCCACCATGGAAGCTTATAGCAAAAGATGGTCATCTAGGCATAGGGTTCTCGCCAGATCCCAAATCTTCCAGCACCATAATCTTGGATTTTCCAGACTCCAGAACTGTAACAAAGAATGTTAGTAGTTTATAAACCATTTAGTTTATGGCCATCTATTTTAGCAGCCCAAATGGATTAAGACAGTATATAAATATAAAAATAACTTTAAAAGAAATAGGATTATAATGAACATGCTACTTTACTGCTGTGTAAAATGTTCTGAATGTTTTTATATGTGGGTGAATATAGCTCTACACTACACTATTATTTAATGACTGTAGAGCAGTCTGTTGCATGCATGTAGTATCATTAATTTAACCAATCCCTTATGGATGGACATTTACTTTGCTGTTATAAAAAATGCTATGTTGAACATCCTTTGAGCATGTGTCATTATATACTTTCCTGAGTGAGTTGCAGGGGAAAACTAACTGGAAAGTTAGTCTGAGTGAAGGGAATATACAATATAAATTTGTGTCTTATTGTTAAATTCTCCTCCAAAAATTTGTACCAGTTTTAATTTCCTATAGCACCATATGAGAATGCCCCTTTCCTTAAACCCCATAGTCACTGATGCTGATACTTCTAAACTTTATTAATATTATAAGCTACAAAATGTCTCATTTTATTTCCAAATTTTCCTTTTACCTATGGGGTTGAGTGTCTTTTCACAGATTTTTTATTTGTTATTCATGTTTTGGGAATTAATTATTTATCTCCTTTGCTCAATTCTTCATTGACATAGTTGTCTTTAAAAAATTGTTATAGCTCTTAGTATAAAATTAATGAAATATTTTTAAAATTTTAGATTTTAATTTTTGTTTTGGGGGCACGTGGGTAACTCAGTCGGTTAAGCATCCGACTTCGGCTCAGGTCATGATCTCGTGGTTCGTGGGTTCGAGCCCCATGTCGGGCTCTGTGATGACAGCTCAGAGCCTGGGGCCTGCTTTGGATTCTGTCTGTGTCTCTCTATCTCTCAAAAAGAAATAAATAAACATGACAATGTTTTTTAAAAACTTTAAAGCATTGTGTTTTTATGTGGTCGTTTTCTCTGCTCTTTTATGTTTTCTGTTTTTTTGAGGTCAAACTCTAACGAAGGTAGGAAACAATAACGTCGTGATGATGATGATGGCATTGCTGGAAAACCTGATGCGCCCTGAGTCCACAGTGTCCACACTAAACTCAGTGATCATAACCGATATAAGGAAAATATATACATTGAAATAGTCTTCTCTTAATAAAAACAAAATGAAAGTAGAAACACAAAATTCCATTCACAATGGCAATAGTGTCAAACAAATATAAGTAAACTTAATAAATATGCATAGGATTCTTTTCTGATGAGACCTAAAAGAACCTACCTAGTGGGACATGAGAAAATTAGCAAGTGAAGAACCTTACTTGGCTGGAGATGAGTAGCATTTAGTGTTGTAAGGGTGACGGTTAGCCTATCCTCAATCCACAGATTCAATGCACATCCAGTCAAAGCCTCAGTGATTCTCCAAATTCACACAATTATTCTAAAGTTTATTTTAAAAATAAATATACAAAAGGAAAGACAACTCTGAAATGGGGGCGTATTAAAAGATGACTAATGTCATGAATAGATATCATAAATCTTCTCCAATTAAAATAGGAATCAGTATGGAAAGTGGTAAAGTGATGAATGAAAGAGAACCAGATTGGAGCCAAAAAACACACAGAAAGTTAATCTATGGCCAAGGCAGCACTGAAATCCATGTGGAAGTATGAATTATTCAATAAATTGTATTGAGACAACTGTCAAGTCATTAGAGTGGGAAGTAATAGAGATCACTTCTTTACTTCTTACTCAAAGTAAATGCCAAATAGACAAAGATTTAAATGTAAAAGCAGACAAAATAAAAGTGTAGTCATAGGATACTTGACTACAATAAGCTTAATGTCACAGTTTAAATAACAAATGAAGGTGTGCAATATAGCCATGCAGTAGGGTTTTGAAAGGAAAGGATGGCCACGGGTGGTAGTCAAGAGGTGGCATTGACAGGCTTGGTTATTGATTCCATGTAGAGCAGGAGGACCAAGGAAGGAAGGACGAAATGTGATCAGTTTTTCTCTGGAAAGATATTGAAGGCACATGAATGTCATTATCACCCACAGAGACCCCCCTGCCTTGTCTAAAGCCTGGTCTGGACTCTGGTTCCTTGACAGAAAATTCATGAGGGACCTCAGTGGACACTGACTTTTCTCTGTCATTAGTCCATACTTCCTTATTTTGACTAATTGTGACTGAAGCAAACTGACTCACCTACTTAGATTCTAGACCTTTGAGACATTGCCAATCACAACTTGCTTGACTATTTGGATTCATAACAGCAGACTCATACCTAATATCTGCTATCAGTTAGCTTCTCTGTCTCCTAACTCATTTCTGGTCATAATAATACTCTTCATTCTGACTGGTCGAGCTAGAGGATGCATGGCTACCTACTTGCTTGAATGTCAGTCCCTTCAGAGTAGTGCTTATGACCTTGCATAAGTTAGCTTTCAGTAGGCTGATCGTCTAGTCAGGGGTGCTGCTACAGGCTGGATTGTGTGTCCCCCAAATTCATGTGTGGAGGTCTAATCCTTAGTACTTCAGAATGTGACCTCATTTGGAGACAGGGTCTTTACAAGGTAATCAAGTTAAAATGATGTCATTAGAATAGGCTCTAATCCAGTATGGCTGGTATCTTAATTAAAAGGGCAAATCTGGATACAGACATACACAGGGAGAATGCCACGTGAGGATGAAGACAGAGGTCAGGGTGAGGCTTCTACAAGCAAAGGAGTATCAAGGATTGCTAGCATCAGGAATGACAGGAGCTTGGAGAAAATTCTCTCTCACAGTCCTAAAAAGCAACCAATCTCCCCAAGACCTTGATCTGGGACATCTGGATTCCAGAACTCTGAGATAATAACTTTCTATTTTTAAGCCACTCAGTTTGTGGTACTTTATTATGACAGCCTAAACAAATGCCTGTAGATATCAACACATTTTCTTTTTTCCTTTAAGGATAAGTGGAATGAAAGGAAGGAGTTAACACTCAACAGTATCACCACTTATCTACAAATTAAACTTTGGGAGATGAATTATATAGCAGAAATGAAACTAATCATGAGAGAGTTTTCTGATAATTCCAGTTTTATTGGTCTGAATTCTTACCTGCAAACACTAGAATCCCTTCATTATTTATACAGAGAAGAAATGTCTTAATGGATACTAAGTAATACCAAGTACCCTCAGGATGGTCAGACAGTGGGCCTCGCTGTAAAGCCAGGCACCATGCATGATCACACCATCATGGCTCTTCTAGCACAATCCTGACTCTCACTCAGGCACCTGTGAGGAGTGGATGTTAGAAGTCCCAATGTCAACCTGCCTAAAGGAGCAGCTGACTCTGTCTCCAGATGTCATCTCCTCCAAACCCAAGTCCAACCCAAAGAACCCAGGTCACATGCTCCAACCTTAGCTACAAGAGAGTCAGGTGGGAATTTTCTGCCTTCCATTTCAGGTATGGTCGGACTCATAAGGCTGGAAATTTACCTGAATAAATGGTGACTGCTCAAAAATAGCCATCAAGGGTTCCAGTCCCAATCCATCACTGACATCAATGGAACTTGGGCAAGAGCCCACCTGCTTTCTGGGCCCTTGTGTCATCGCTAGTAAAACAGATAACTAGATAGAATGATAGGGAAAACCCCTCTCAGATTTATAGTCCCAGAAAAGCTAAGTTTTGGTTTTCTGGGACTTTTTTTTGTTATTGTTGTGGTTTTGAGAATACTTTGGAGTTTCTGAGAAACTGTATCAAGAAATACATTAGAAATTTTTTGTTTATTTAACAACTAAACTAATTGGAACAAGATGGTATCCTAGATGGGATTCTGGAATAGAAAAAGAATATTTGGTAAAGACTTAGAAAGTATGAATTTTTACTATTTACAATGTAATGATGTAGGTTCATTGCTTCTGACAAATGTACTAATGTAAGGTATTAATAGGGGAAATCAGGTGTGGAGCATAAGGGAACTATGCATAGTTTTCACAAGGTTTTTCTGTAAATCTAAAACAAAATTCAAAGAAAAGTCAATTATAAATTAATGGTCACATTTCCTGTCTGAGAAAGGAAATAAGTGTGACAGTTTATATAAGAAGGAAAATAAATGTCTTCCAGTTACAGAACCTGGAGAGGAAGGAGAAAGACAAACCTGTCTCCCAGCCCTGTGCCTCTAAAGGGGACATGCAGCAGTCAGCAACTTGAGTGAACCTTGCGGGCATAATCTTATGTGAAAACAGCTGGTCACAGAAAGATAAATAATGTAGGATTACCCCTACATGAAGTATCTAACATAGTCAAATTCATAGAATCAGAAAGTGGCAGGGTATCACCAGGGGACATGCGGGAGGGAGGTGGGAGATTACTAATCAACAGGTGTGATGTTTCAGTGAGGCAAAATCTGGAGGTCTTCTGTGCAAGCTTGTAACTATATTACATTGTACAGTTGGAAACTTGTTGGGAGGGAAGATTTTGTGTTAAGTTTCTTACCACAATAAACTAAAATTGAAACACACAAGAAGTTGAGACATTGAACTGTGAATGTTTGGCTCTAACACAGCATGTGAGTGAGTCATTAAATGGTGGACATACCAAAAAGTAGTTCTGAATAATAAATCTAGGGTATCTAAATGGGATATCTTGAAGGACACCCGGAGCCGAGCCACATGATGGCATGGCTCAGAGGGCTCTACATGAGGAGTTTTTATAATAAGTAGAAAAGCCTCTACAAGCCCAGCTCACTAAAGAATGCTATGTCACAAATGCTGGGTATGATTTTCATTTCTTCGATTCAAAGCAAAGGAGGTAATGTCTTTAACTTAGGAATTTCAAAGCAGATGAAAAAGAATTATGGTTGGTTACCCACAAAAGGAAAGCAAAAGCTCAGCATAACAAGAATATAAATCCATTTGGAACTGTAAGAATGAATGTCCTATAGCAGACCTGAGGCAGGCCTTGGAAGGTGCTGTGGTTTGAATGTGTCCCTCACCCCCCAGAATACATATGTTGAAATTTTACCCCCCCTCCCCGCAGTGTGATGGTATTAAGACGTGGAGCCTTTGGAAATTTGCTTAGCTCATGAGGGTCGAGCTGTCATGAATGGGATTACATTCTTTAGAACGATACCCTGGAGGTTCCTAGTCCCTTCTGCCATGTGAGGACACAATGAGAAGTCTAGCAGCCAGAAGAGGGCCATCACTTGGCCATAATGTCATCCTGACATCAGACTTCCAGCCTCCAGAACTGTGAGAAATACATTCCTATTGTTTCTAAGACACCCAGTCTCTAGTATTTTGTTAGATAGCATCCTTCATGAACACAGACACAAAATCTGTGACTTCCATAGATGTAAACCTATGTAAAACTTAAGAATAGGGTGGCTGGCTGACATCTGAATTATGGAAAATCACTCCAAACTCTTGTCACTCTAACTGGCGAACAGCTCCATGGTCAGTCAAGGAATATTTAAACTGGGTCACTGAGGTGGTCTCTCGTCTCTTGTCCTCAAGAACTGGGTGAGCATCGATTTCTGTCCTCTTGAAACTGATCATAACTACAAATGGTTTTTGTACCATTTCAAGGAACCATTTTGTAGCAAATTAAGAAAATGCGTTCTGCTGCCTGTGCTTTCTATTGCCCTGGTTTTCAGAACCAAGGACCTCCGGATAGTGTTACTGAAAATAGTTTTCTGAGAACAACTCTCATTTACTTTATTATTTTAAATATACTCATCTCTAAATTATTGTTTTCATAATGTGACCATCTTCCGAATGACTGGAGAAGCTGGAGTGCTCTGTGGTCACCAGCAAGCCCAAGATGACTTTCCTGATATAAACACTTTAATGAAAGAAAAGCTGTAGGATATGACCTCTACACAGTTAATACAGAAAAATTGTTTCTGGTTCTAATGGACAGTTTTATGGACGGACACAAGGGATACTGATAGTAACTTATTAAAAGTGTTCCCTTATCTATTATCTGATAAATTCTCAAACTATTCTGGTCAGGTAGACAGAGTTGGGTCAATTTTTCTTCCATTGGCAAACATTACAGTAAAATTCAGCATTTACTAAACTATTCACAATTAATAGAGCCAAGAAATGAACACCAACATTTCTAAAGAGAGGAGTTTAATTCCCTTTGGATTAGAGGTGATGGTTACACCACTTTTTAAGTTGACATACAATTGGTATATACTTGGAAGAATTTGTGAGAATATAGAGATGCTTATATTGACTTCTTATAAAATTTCGGTTATTAAAATGATTTAACAAAGTTGAGGTTAGACTCTGGTCTAAAATTTTGTTTAGCCACCTCCAGGGAAATGTAGGTCCTGTTTTAAAAAGCTTAGGGAAGATTTGGAAGCATTCTACAAAAGAAAAATAGGAGACAATCTGGACTAGAAAGACAATTGTGCTTATTAGTTCCTTTAAATTGAAATGTTAAACTTGATTGGAGAAACACTTCATATTAATTTACTTGTGCTTTTTCTTCTCAAGAAAGATTATATTGAAGCTAAAGCAAAGGTTAAAATAGTACATACTCTTGAATGTGAGTACAAATTAATTTTATTTGTCCCTAATTAAATGCTATCAGCAATTGTCATCCAAGCATTCATTTTTATTTATAACTAGAGAAAAGCTATTATTTTTGTCTTTCTTTTGCCTCTGAGGTTCCTCAAAGCCTTATTATTGTTAGATGTTATTTGGAGGAAAAAAAATACCAGCAAACATTAGTTTTCCTTTTAAACTCCAATTCTTAATCTGTGACCATTAATTATGTTTAATTTCTCTCCTGTAAAGCATTTCTGTTTGCCAAAATATTTTTATTTCCCTTTATAGAAAGAGGCCCCCACCTGCTCTCTCCAAGCAGGAACATGTATGAAATCTGAGTTCATATCTCCCTTGAAAGCCCCAATTCTTTCTGTGAACCCTCCATGCATGTTCTAACTTTATTTTCTAAAGAGTCTAAAACTTTGCAATTATTTATTTGTACTTGCAACTTCAATGCAAACGTATATAACAGTATATTTGCTTAATGTGGTTCAAATTTTTGAATTCAGGCATTTCCAAACCTCAAAAAGACATCTGTAAGAAAAATAGGGTGACATTTTTTTCCTGCAGAAAGTCATAAAATGGCAGTAGATGGGCATAACCTCACTTCAGAGAGACTGTCTATTGTTCAAGAAACAGTAATAGCTTTGGAGCAGGGCAAGTCCTCATTTGAAATCTACCTCCATCACTTGCTTGTTGTGTGACCTGTAGGGGTTTTCTTAATGTCTTCAAGCCTTGCCATTCTCATCTGTATTAGAGGCTAGTAATAACTGCCTCAGAGACACCCTTTCCCTAGCATCCTTGGGTTTACCTTCTAGAGTGGATGATTTCCATCAGAATATAAGATCCTTACAAAAATCCATGCTCACACTTAATTTTTCCTTTCCAGTGACTGCTGCACAATTGATTACCTCCACCTGTAGAAGGGGCTTCATTTTCTCATCTCTCACTCATTGCCCTCCGTCTGCTTCTGTCTCCTCACTACACTGAAAGCACCATCGTCAGGGTCACTCCACAAACTTCACACTGCCATGCTTTATGGACCTTTTCCTTATCTGTTTCTAGCTCTCATTGGTAATTGATGCAGCCCTCTGCCTGATTCTTCTGGAAGCTCTCTCCTCTCTTTGCTCCCATAATATGAGCAAGATAATTGGCTTGCTTCCCATACCACTGGCCCTTATTGGTCTCCTATGCAGACTTCTTTTATCTCTTACTTCCTAAAGTCTGAAGTGCCTCCAGTCATGGGCTTGGGCCTCTTTCCTTCTCTATCTTCCATCCCAAGTAATTTCAAAATTCTGGGCTTTGCATACTGTCTACATTTGCTGAATGCTAGTTTAGATCTCCATTAACTAGTTTTGTCATCTCTAGACTCATGTGTCCAACTGTCTACCTGACCTCTCTTTTTTTTTCTTTTCTTTTTTAAAATAATTTATTGTCAAATTGGTTTCCATATAATACCCAGTGTTTTTCCCCACAAGTGCCCTCCTCCATGCCCATAACCCTTCTATTTAGACATTTCAAAGATGCTTTAAACTATATTTCCTCAAAAAAGAGTACCTGCTTCTCTACCTTAGTCTTTCCCTTTCCAATAAACTGCATAGTGTGTAAAACAGTTATTAAATATCAGATTCAGGTTCACTCCTCCTTAGTCCTCACTTGTCACATCTGTAGATCTTGGCATGTCTTCCTCCAAACAGATCTCCAATGCACTGGGAGCTCCCCATCTTCACATATCCATGCCAACATCCCTTCCATTCTGGGTTGACTTGTGTCCCCTAAAATTCATATATGAAAGTCCTAGTCCCCAGTATCTCAAATGTACCTTATTTGGAGATAGAGTCTTTCAGAGGTAAGTAAGATAAAATGAGGTCATGGAAGAGTGGCTAATCCAATAAGACAGTTTCTTTATAAGAAGGGGGCATTTGGAGAGAGACACACACACAGGAGGCAGAAAACAGGTAATGCATCTACAAGCCAAGGAAGGCTTAAGTTTGCTAATGACCACCAGATGCATGAAACAGATTCTTGATCACAGAAAAGACCAATTTTGCCATCATGTTAATCACAGACTTCTAGCCTACAGAACTCTGAGACAATACATTTTTGTGGTTTAAATTTTTTTAATGTTTATTTATTTTTGAGAGAAAGAGAGACAGAGCATGACCTGGGGAGGTGCAGAGAGAGAGGGAAACACAGGATCTGAAGGAGTCTACAGGATCTGAGCTGTCAGCACAGAGCCTGATGTGGGACTTCAATCATAAACTGTGAGATCATGACCTGAGCCGAACTCAGACGCTTAACCAACTGACCAACCAGGCACCCCTGTTTTTGTTTAAACCACTGAGTTTGTGATACTTTGTTATGGCAGCCATAGGAAACCAATACACTACCTTTCCTCTGCTCTTGCAATAGCCCCTAACTGGTTCCGTCCTTATATGTTTCCAGTCTATTCTCTTCCACAGCAGCAAGAATGACAGTTTAAGAGTTCAAATGTCCATTGACTGATGAATGGAGAAAAGAAGATGTAGTATATATCTATATCTATCTATCTATTATCTACCTATCATCTATCTATATTCAGTGATCAAAAAGAATGAAATCTTGCCATTTGCAACAACATGGATGGAACTAGAGTGTATTATGCTAAGTGAGATAAGTCAGTCTGAGAGAGAAAAATATCTTATGATTTCACTCATATGTGAAATTTAAGTAACAAAATAGGTGAACATAGGGGAAGGGATGGAACTATAAGATAAAAATAGGGAGGTAAACTGTAAGAGACTCTTAACTGTAGAGAACAAACTGAGGGTTGATGGAGGGATGTTGGGTGAAGGGAATGGACCAAATGGGTGATGGGCATTAAGAAAGACACTTGTTGGGATGAACACTGGGTTTCATATATGAATGACGAATCACAGGATTCTATTCTTGAAACCATAATTACACTATATATTAACTAATTTGGATTTAAATAAATTTAAAAAAATATTCAATTGCCTTCTCATTTGATAAAGAATAAAATCCAAACTGTGTATGGATAAGACTTCATCCCCACCTTACTTTTAAACACCATCTCCCACAATTCTCTCCTCCACTTGCTATAGTTGGTCATACCCATCTTCCATCATTCTTAAGAATATTACAACATTACTTCCTGCCTCTGGGCTCTGTGCATGCTCTCCTTCTGCCTGAGATGGATGCCAGCTCTTCACATGACTGGCTATTCCCCACGATCAGTGTTCTGCCTAATTGCTGAATACATTATCATCAGGTCTCCCATTCCCTACCTCAATATTATATAGGATGTTCACTTATCTAATAATTTATTAGTTCATTTATGTGTGTATAATGTCTAGTGCTTTGAAAAAAAATAAAAAACAGCAGAGTTTAGAGTCTCTGGCATCTTATCTACTGTTAATTCCCAGTTTCTGATGCATGCTGGCTTCCAAATTCTTTGATAGATGAATAAAAATGGCCACAAATAATGTTTTCCAAAATCAGTCTCCATAGTGTATACTTCATTTACTCAACACATATTGACTGAGTTCCTTTTATGTATCAGGTACTCTTTTCAGCACTAGGAACTCAACATGGACAAGAAAGACATGTGTCAGGCTGGAAAAAGAATAAAAATAAAGGCCGTGATAATGTATGTATAAAGAATGGCATAAAGCCCACTGAGGTGGGAGAAGTTGAAGGGTAAGCTTTTAAAATATGGGAAACCAGAAGAAAGGAGAGACAACACCGGAGTGTTAAACTATGGGTGAGCATGAGTCAAAGGAGAGAGAAAAATTAGGGCTATTTTTAAGTTCAAGTTCATTAACATACCATGTAGTACTGGTTTCAGGAGTAAAGCCCAGTGATTGATCACTTCCATGTAACACCCAGTGCTCATCCCAACAGGTGCACTCCTTAATGCCCATGAATATCCATCCCCCATTTAGCTCATACCCCCCACATCTCCTCCAGCAACTCTGAGTTTGTTCTCTGTATTCAAAAGTCTCTTATGGTCTTCCTCCTTCTCTGTGTTTATCTTATTTTTTCTTTGTTTCCCCTATATTCATCTGTTTTGTTTCTTAAATTTCACTTATGAGTGAAATCAAATGACATTTGTCTTTCTCTGACTGATGATTAGGGCTATTTTTATAGTGTAGGAGAGGCATGATAATGGCTTGAGTTGATGGCAGTCATGCCAGACAAGAAAAATGGTGGGGCTCTCGGTAATTTTCAAAGTAGAGTCCAGAGGAATAGCTGATGAATTGTATGTTGGTAGTATTCATAGAAAGATAACAGTTATGGATAATCCCCAGGTTCTTGTCCTGAGCAACTTCATGAATGAACTTGTCACTTATTGAGATGGGGTCGCCAATGGCAGGAACAAGTTTTCAGAAAAAGATTGGAATCTCAGTTTCGGAAATGTTAAGTTAAAAATGTCTATTAGAAAGAAAAAGTCTATGAGATTACTGGATGGAATTATCATATAGGCAGTCGGCTGTATGAATTGAAAGTTCAGTAGAAGGGTCAGTTTAAAGTAATAAGTGAATTCTAAGCCATGGGGTTTTATATCTGGACACTAGATTAAGTCAGTGCCTGGCATAGTTTGCAATCAGTAAACCATCATCGTCTGTGGGTATATTGCTAATTCTTCCTTCTGTATTAACTGTGAAGTCAAGTTCAAGAATGATCTTGATTTAAATAATTGTATTGACATCTTATGCAATGATGGCCATTTATTTGATTGATTAAAACAGAACAGAAAATGATACTAAATTTCTATAATAGCTCATGTGCTATGTAGGAGGAAAGCATCTTTTCTAAATGTTTATTGGATACTCTTTTAGCCAACAGACATTTATAGAAATCTTATTATGTGTCAACCCCTGACTGTATCCAGATTACATAATGAAAAATAACAGTCAGTCCCCAGATGTAAGGAATTCAAAATCTGTAGAAGAAACAGGCCTCTGGATTGTAGCTAATACTCCTTGCTACAACAACCTTAGCAAGTTTCTGTGGGTTCAAAAGAGGTCGTTGATGGAAATGGCTTAATTATGTCTCCCTATATCATCGGTGTCCATTTTACAGAAACAGAATTTAATTCTCAAAATGTGAAGTGTCTTTCCCAAAGCAAGGCTGGGTCTCAGATCCAGATTTCCTGTCTCCAGGTGGGGACTCATGAGAACACCCAGTGACCCATCTTGATCCCCTCCTAAGACTGACATTTGGAATGATGCCATCATGAGTGTTCAGTTCCTCACTTGGAAACCTGAGAAAACAATCAAATGCTTCCTAGTTGTTAATATGTGTTTCATGAACATTGGGTAAGTCAACACGTGTCAATACGTGAAGTATAGATCCTTCTGAGTGGCCTCAGATAAGTTACTCAATGTCCTTGAGCATCATTTCTCCATCTGTTGAATGGGAAGAAGAGCAATAATCATTTTGTGAAGGTGGTGTGGGGATTGAAAAGCAACGCACCCCTAGCGGAGGGTGCCGCGCCCATCCCCACTCAGTGTGATTATTGTTAGGATGATATATAACTGAGCTGGAAGGACTCATCATACTCATTTACATTCTCTTGTCTGTAGTTTTCGGTTTGCCTACTGATCTGACAAATGGGAGAATAAAGCTACAGTGATGAGAAAAAAAAAAAGGTTCTTAAAAGGTTTATGTTTATCATTTGTGAAGCACTACTTTTCATGTCATGACCTCCTCTATTTACCTGTCTTCCTTCTGAAGAACTTATGGATAAGAATTTAAAAAGTGCTTAAAACTAAAGCCCCCGCATTTCACTCTTGAATGTTTGTACTACGTCCCTTTGTTCTTAGGACAGATCTACATTTAGTATCCATTTTAGCTATCCAAAAGAAATCGAGAGATCTTCACTTTAAAAAATGTTTATTGATTTATTTTGAAAGAGAGAGAAAGTGTGAGTGGGAGAGGGGCAGAGAGAGAGAGGGAGAGAGACTCCCAAGCAAGCCCCACATGATTAGTGCAGAGCCTGGAGCAGGGCCCGAACTCACAAACCCTGAGATCATGACCTGAACTGAAGCTGGACACTTAACCCACTGAGCCACCCAGGCGCCCCAAGATGTTCATTTTTCTGAGAAAAGGTGAAAAGCAAAAACTGCATTCAGCATGAGTCTTGTAGCCATAAGGACCCGTAAGGAGGCAACACGCTCCCTGGCAGCTAGTGGCGCCCCCCAGCGCCTTCCCCAGGAACCACACACAGCATCTCAGAGTCAAGCCCCACAGGTCTGAACTGTCTGTGAGTGTCTGTACTTTATCTCGATTTATTTTGTGCCTCTGCTAGCAAGATGTGTCCTCAGGTGTCTGAGAAGCCTACTAGTCAATTTATTGAAAATTAGCAATGGTCAAATAGTGGTCTAATAATGGCGTTAGAGTAACTAAAGTGAATGGGGGGAGCACTGTAAGAAAGAATATTTGTTAAAGATTTACTCTATATCCTGCGCAGCTGGTTGCTTTTTGTCTTTCCCTTAAATATTTACACCCAGGGGGCACCCAGGGTGGCTAAGTAGATTAAGAGTCTGACTTAATTTCAGCTCAGGTTATGATCTCATGGTTTGTGAGTTCAAGCCCTGAGACAGCACAGATCCCACTTGGGATTCTCTCTCTCCCTCTTTCCCTCTCTCCCTGCTGCTCTCTCTCTTTCTCTGAAAAATAAATAAATAAACAATAAATAAAAAAGAAAACTGAGGGTCAGAGTGGCCATGCCATGTGCCCTAGGTCACATGGCTAGTAAGTTAAATAATTAAAAACCGGGGACATCTTCCTCTAAGTTCTATTGTCCTTCTACTATATCATCATTTTTGATGGTCAGCGTTTATCATGTGATTGTTGATATTTATAGCTTCTACTACATTGTGGCATTGTGCTGGATTCTGAAAGAACACATCAAAAGAGATGAGCAGTTGAAATGTTAATGCTGAGCTGTCAGCACAGAGCCTAGCACGGGACTTGAACTTGTGAACTACGAGATAATAGCCTGAGCTGAAATTGGACACTCAACCCACTGAGCCACCCAGGCACTCCTGGGCCACATCATTCATTATCATGGGGGGCTGTCTGTGTGCCTTAGGAATTTCAGCAACATGCTTGACTTCTAACCATCAGATACCAGTAGCAAGCTCTAATTGTGACTAGTGAAAAGTTTCTAGATATAGTTGAGAATGCTTTGTTACATTGTAACCCTGTGGGATCAGGGGACCCCCACCTCACCCCCTGGAGAGTTAGCTGTGGCACCGTTTGCCTGAGGACCCACCATAGAAAGTATTTCATTACATACCTGTTGACTCTCTAATGCTTTTGGTGATGATTTCCAGTGATTCATTCCTTCCTTACTACACTCTTCGTGCCTCTGGAAGTTTGAAAGTCATCAGAAAAGCAGAGGAGAATTTAGTGCCAGAAAAGGCCACTACCCTCAAAGTACATTTGCCTGCCCTTTAAAAAAGAGAACTTGCATGTTTCCCCATAGGTCTTCAGGGTGCTTCTCTTCCACATGCTGCTCACACAGAAATAAATTCAGCTGTGCCCCAGGCCCAGGGTGTCCCTAGAATTCTGACTCCCTGGGTAAATTAAGCCACTTTTTCTACATAAGGAATTATTTCATAGGGCTCTGAGGCTCCTGTCTTTTTCGCACACATCCTGCTTCCTTTCTTCAACACATATTCATGCTCTGAGGTTTTTGTAATAGGCTCCCCTCTCTGCCTCCCTGAGCCCCACCTCACGCTCCCGCACCTGCTGTGCTGAACGGTGTCCAGCCTCTGATCTGTCTGCTCCCCTGGGTAATCTCAGAGCCTTGACCATGGCCTGGGGGTGGTGTATTGGATCAGTCAGTGCTTCCTTCATTTATTGTGTAGCCAGCGTTTGCCAAGCATTCTGACAGAGGATGCCATTGCCATCTGCCCGTGTGCCCTGGGTACTGAAGGTCCCTTAGCTCTGAAGGATTTGTACTGTTCTGATCTGAGCGAACTCTCTGAATTCAGGATGGCCCACCAGACCTGGTTTCTTCTGTGGCCTGTTTGGTGGAAGGTTGTCTCCTCCGGTGCCTGCCCTCAGTCTGTTTGGTCCTCATTTTTCTTTCTTCTCAGGACGCCTTTCCTATTGGATCTGAGCCCACCCTAATGACCTCACATTAACCCAATTGCCCCTTAAAGATCTTGTCTCCAAATAAGGTCACATCTGAGGTCCTGGAAGTTAGGACTGTAACAAATTTGGGGAGGGACACAATTCAACCCCATAACACCCTCTTCTCCTCTTGTTTCCTGCTTCCATCTCCCAAATTAACTTTTATTTTATTTACTTTGAGACAATGAGAGTGGGGGAAGAAACAGAGAGAGAGGGAGAGAGAGAATCCCAAGTAGGCTCCATGCTGTCAGCACAGAGCCGGACTCGGGACTTGAACCCAAGAACCATGAGATCATGTCCTGAGCTGAAACCAAGAGTCAGATGTTTAACCAACTGAGCCACCCAGGCGCCCTCCCCCCTCAAATTAACTACTTGCCCACACATCCCTGTGCATTGCTTCTGAGGGAAACTAAACTAAGGCAATTTATATATACATATATAATTTATTTATAAATTTTATTTATGTAATTATTTTTCTATAAGTGCCTAATTCTTCTGACACTGACTTCAAGATGTAATTTTCTGTACTCCCCACATAGAGAAACTGAGGCTCAGAGAGGTTGCATATGCTCCCAGCAATCATGGAGAGAAAGTTGGAGCACTGAGAGGGAACACAGATCCCTATGGGGCTGGCATCTTTACTTCCTTTCTTCTTTCCTGGGCCGTGGCTCTCAGACCCAGAGGTCTCCAGGGCGTTTGTGTTCCTGCAGATGAAAGTCCTAACTGTTCTAAGTTTCTTTTCTTTCAGAAAGGCATTAGCACGGCAGCCTGGCCAGAACTACAACCTAACCAGCCTTTCCCAGAATAGACCCTGGGGGTGCATCAGGTTGGTTTGATGGAAATGCAAGCTGAATCGGATCTTGTCCCTAAAAAATCCCCTGTGAAAATGTGTAGATTTTAGTACTAAGAACAGCTTTGTTCCCAATGTTTCCTTTTTGGAGATTGAGAACTAGATAACGGCTAGTATTTCCCGTTCAAGCAAGGCTTCCGGAAAGCATCAGGTTTACCCATATGATCAGTGTATTTGAAATGTATTCCCATTGTCTTTGATGGCTTTTCAAATTTACATTCTGGTGTTTCAGACTACTTACAACCATTCAACAGTAACACCTTTAACCACAGTAACAAGTATTACTGATATTAATTAAACACATTATGTGTTAGGCTCTGTGATTTATATGCATTTTACTATTTTATATAATAACCCAGTGAGGTGAGTGAGTAAACAAACAATAGTCAATGAGGTGTTTTACAGGTGGAGGTTTGGAGAAATGAGCTTATTTTCTCAAGATCATAAAAGAGACAAGGGTGGAGATTCATACCCACATCTCCGGAGCTTGGAGTGAACCTGGGTGCTATGCTCTGCTTATCATATTTTAGGCTACCAGAGATCTTTTGTGAAAAGTGTTCGGCCATATATGCATGGGGGCCATGAAAGTGCCTTGCTCAGAATCCCTTTCACAGAACCTGGCGCAGGAGGCAGAGATGACCTTTAGCCCAACATGTTGTATCTTCAGGCAAGAGTGATTCCACCAGGCTGCCTATGGCCAATGATTGGCCAATTACCGCCTGAAGATGGGTGGCTCTTCTAGGGAGCTGACTTTGGCTCACAGGCACCTCATCATCCTGGGTGAGACTTTCATCAAACCGCTGTGTGTTCTGAGGTTCTTTCTATCCATCTCTGTCTGCTTTCACACATGTCAAATCTGCACCATGGTCTGGGATCTTCCCACCTACCCCTGCTCTCTCCTTCTTTATGCTTCATAGGAATTTCCTCCAATAAATCTCTTGCATTTCTAACCCCATCTTTGCATCATAGAGAAGAGAGAGAGAATGAAGTAATTTTATTATTTTTCTGTTTTTTAATACAATCCCAGAGCTACCTTAAAGCCTGTTCAATATATATTGAAATGCCTCCAATATTTGAGCTGGCCACTGTATTTGAATTGAAAGGCATGTATGCTCATGGATGGGCAAGACAGGAGGGTATAGAAGATTTCCATGAAATGAAGAAGGTCAGAAAAGTTAGTCAAGCTACAGCAAGCATGAGTGATGTGGGGAGGTGTGCTCTATTACATGACTCATACTGGAAAGTCAACAGTGCCATTTGGCACAGATGGGAGCTTTTACAGAGCATGAACAGGTAGTGGATTAGAGACCAAACTGGGGCAAGACTTTGTGTATGAGCTATATGAAGGCATACTCTTTCAATGGTCAAGGAATGGGAAGATAGTTACTCTAGGGGCTCCTGAGTGACTAGGTTGGTTAGGCAGCTAACTTCAGCTGAGGTCATGATTTCATGGTCGTGAGTTCAAGCCTGTGTCTGGCTCTGCACTGACAACCCAGGGCCTGGAGCCTGCTTCAGATTCTTGTCTCCCCCACCCTCTCTCTGACTCTCCTCTGCTTATGCTTTGTCTCTCTTTAAAAATAAATAAATAAACATTTGAAAAATATACAGTGTTTTCCATCATCAGTACAATGCAAGCTACAAATTGGAGCCATATATATGTTATAAAAATTTTGCAGCAGTTGCATAAAATGCATAAAGAAATAGGTGAAAATAATTTAATAATTTCTTTTGTTACCTGATATATACAAAATATTATCATTGCAGCAAGAAATATAAAAAACTCTTACTGAGATGTTTTCCATCATTTTTTCCTACTAAACCTTTAAATTTGGATGTATATTTTATACTTAAGAGCACACTTCAATTCAAACTAGCCACATTAAAGTTCTCAGTACAACCTATGTCTAGTGGTTCTTATGGAACAGAGAAATTCTCTAATATCTGATCAGGAATGGCCTAACAAAACATTGTAGGGAGTTCATATTTATGAGAAGAAGCACTTTCTGAAGACATCCTAAATAACCCCATGAGTCAGGTGGATGGTTGGGAGTTTCAGTGAGATGCCCAACCTGGGAGAAGATCGACTTTGGAGACCTGGATGCTGTGATATAGACAGAGGTGCAGAAACTCACCCAAGGTCACCAGTGAGTGGGTGCTTATGGTATTCAGACCCTGGCCACCCCACACCAGAGTCCATGTTCTTATCGTTCTATCATGTTGTCTCTCTCGCAGGGCTTTGAGATCCCAAGAAAAGCAGCAACAACAAACCCAAAAGCAAGTGTACAGAAGACAAATGTTTCTAGACATCACCAGATGACTCTGTAGACAGCAGAGCTGAGTTCTGTGTGAGAATTTATACAAAACAAACTCTATTATCCCCAATCTTTAATATAAACTAGTTCTTTGGTGGGTTTGGAATTAATTTCCATCCATACAGGCTTTTTAAAAATTATATTCTTTAATATTTTATAGCATTGAACAAGCACTTCCATTTGCACTAACTCTTTCCATCACTAGGAGGGGAGATGTTAGTCATTTTCTGTTCTGGAAAGAGAAGGGAAGTTTTAGAGTGGCAAAGAGACTTGTCCATAGTCAGAGAGTAAGGGATCTGGAAACAGAGTCTCAGAATTCAAGCCTGCGGATCTACCCTGGCATTCTTAGTCCTGGGTACGAGGCACATCATAGCTTGAGTGAATATTATGGTAAGGACTGTTGTTCCAAAGAGCCAAATGTCTGTAAACAGGGCCTTTGCACTTGCCTCAGGACCTTTGAACTTGGCATTTCCTCTATTTCAACAGTAAGCATTACCCGTTGTTATGGTTAAATTATCCTACCCAGAGATGTTCAAGTCCTAACCCCCAGTACCTGTGAATGTAATCTTGTCTGGAAATAAGATCCTTGCGGAGGATCAGGTTAAGATGAGCTCACTAGGGTGGGCCTGTCTCTAACATGACACGTGTCTTTACAGAAAGGGAAGTTTGGATGAAGGGACAGACCTGAGGGAAGACAAAGTGAAAAAAACATGGGAAAGATGGTCATACAAACCACAGAACACTTGAGGCTTCCAGAAGCTAGGAGGAAGGAGTGGAAGAGATTGCCCATCACCGCTCTCAGAAGGAAGCATCTCTGCTATCCTAGTCAGTTTGGACTACTGTAATAAACTGGGTGCATTTATTCCCCACAGTTGTGGACGTATGTGATAGGGGCCAGCACTGCCAGGTGCTGGTGAGATCTTCTTCCAGGCTGTAGACTGTCGATTTCTCTCTTTCATGGAAGAAAAGAACAAGAAAGCTCTCTGTGGTCCCTTTTTTTTTTCTCCATAATATTTTATTGTCAAATTGTTTTCCATACAACACCCAGTACTCTTCCCCTCAA
>NC_043700.1:187234100-187276336 GCF_006229205.1 Suricata suricatta | reverse complement strand
AGATTGCTGCGGTGGAGGTCTAGGAGGTTTTTCCCTACTTTCTCCTCGAGGGTTTTGGTTTCCTGTCTCACATTCAGGCCCTTCAGCCATTTTGATCTTATTTTTGTGTACGGTGTAAGAAAGTGGTCTAGTTTCATTCTTCTACATGTTGCTGTCCAATTTTCCCAGCACCACCTGCTCTGTGGTCCATTTTATAAACAGTAATCCCATCATGGGGAGGGCGGTGCCACTTGCATGACCTGATTACTTCCCAAATGCCTCATCTCCTAATGCCATCACGTTGGGGGTTAAGATCTCACGAACCAGGCGGGGGGACACAAACATCCAGACCACAGCACCTGCCAACACCTTCATTAAGACTTCTAGCCTCAAGAACTGGGAGGTGCTACATGTCCTTTGTTGAAGCCACCTTGTCTGTGGTGCTTTGTAACCGCAGCCCCTGGAGACCAATGCACCCAGGTCTTCCGACAGGTGGCTTAGGGAGTGTAAGTGTGGCCCCTCCAAGAAGCTTCTTCCGAGTGTCACCACAGCTGCTCTGGACTCACTGCTATCCTTTCATCTGATTATTTCTTTTCTTACCTTAAACTGAGAGAGAGCTTGTTTAATACATGGTTTATACAAAGTCCACCTTCCCCCATGAGATTTTTAGGCTTGTGAAGATAAGTACCCCATCTGTCTCGTTCATCAGGAGTGCAAAGCATGCAGTAGAAATAAATATTTACTGACCAGGTAGGAAGGGAAGGGAGGGGATCAAAGGCAGAGCTGGGTTCAGCTTCCTCTGTGAAAGTGCCTTGTGCATTACTAAGAAGTACCCAAGTGTTATTACTGACATCAGCATCAGGATCATCATATTTTTCTTTCTGCTTGAGCCCATTGTATCCTATTCTCTCCAGATTTTAATGTATTTTACTTATGTATTTATTTCAAGAGAGAGTGTGTAGGTGGGGAAGAGACAGAAAGAAAGGGAGACAGAATCCTAAGCAGGCTAAAACGCAGAGCCGGTCATGGGGCTCAAACCCATGCACGATGAAATCATGACTTGAGCCAAAATCAAAAGCCAGACACATAACCAACTGAGCCATCCAGGTGCCCCCAGATTTTAGACAACGGTTGGGGAAATCCTGACATCTTTCTGACTTCATTTGTCCACAGTTCTATTTCATCATTAACTGTGGATCCTTTTGACCTTGAAGTGTACCACTTCCAGGACCTCCAAAAAGAGATATTTGTCTTATTAACATGCTTGCTCATTTACTAATTGCTTTTTTCTAATACCAGAGCCTCTTTTCCAGCTGGGGTTTGTGTAACCTTTATCGATATTACTTCACTTGTAATTACATGTGTTCTTCATTTGCAGCTAAAAGTAACTCTTGTCACCATGCCTGTCAGATTTGATCCATGACACTGTAATTGTTGTAATTGATTTTCCTTGCAATGGTAACAAACGGGTGCACATGTGTTTTTGTTAGGCCAGTTCTTCATCATGGGAAGACCGCTTGGATGTGAAGGAAGCAGCTCTTTAGTGTGGTCCTCATCAGTGCCCTGTCAATGCTGAAGCCCCTCACTCCTTCCTGCCTAAAGGCCAGTTCATTGAGGATGTACTTATAGTGCATTGGAGGAAGGAATAGAATTCTCACTGACAGCTCAGTTCAATCTCAAAATTCCTAGTGTGATGCTGTTGCGGCACCTTGAACAGCTCGCTCCAGTTTTCTGCCTCACAAGTTCCTCATCTCTAAGGTGGAGATGGTGACATCACACATCTGACAGCAGCCTGACTGGGGTGACTCAAGATGCTTATTAACATTCTGCGTGGATGGCAATGTCCCAAAAAATGGAAAACTTGATTGACTTTGTGTTGTTTCCTTCTTTACCTAAATCATTTTGTGTCTTCTCCTTAATCCCACCTGGTGAGATTACAGGGGCATGAGAAGGGCAGAGAGAGGGAGAGAGAGAGAGAGAGAGAGAGAGAGAGAGAGAGAGAGAGAGAGAGAGAGAGAGGGAGAGAGGGCACATCCCTCTGTTGTACCCATAAGCAGGCTGGGCCTTCAGGTGTTCCTCACAGCCTGATCTCCCCCCAGTTTCACAGAGCTAGTGGGTACATTCAGATGTATTTACCAATTAGTTTTGGCTCATAGGCTGGTCTTGGGATATTAACATATGGGAGTTGACCTAGTAAAAACAGGATCAGCCCTAAAAATGGGAGCACAGACCTAGATTCCAGACCTCGACATCTCACTTGGAGGGGGGGGAGTTTTGACAACATCAATAAAAGTGAGACAGATAAAGTATGACCTAGAAGAGAGAGAGAGAGAGGCTCTCTGTAGGTGGCCTGCCTCCCTACTCTTTACCCTAGAGCAAGAAGAGGCCAGGTGGATGTGGCTTTGGTAGGAAGCAGAAGGGACTATAATCCCCCCATGGCTGGAGGTCCCTTTGTGGGGGTGAGTGCACCTGCACACACATATGCATGAAGGTGTCTGTATTTGAGAGAGCTCAGCTATAGTCATGTACATGGAGGGGGTGAAGGAAAGAACACATTTTTTTAAAAAGTATTTATTTTTGAAAAAGAGGGCAAAAGTGGGAGAGGGACAGAGAGAGGGGAGGACAGAGGAGCCTAAGGGGGCTCTGTGCTGACAAGTTGAGTCAAATGTCAGGCTCAAGCTCATAAACTGTGAGATCATGACCTATGTTGAAGTTAGATGCTCAACCTACTGAGCCACCCAGGTGCCTGAAGAAAACATTTTTTTTTATGTCTTTATTTTATTTTGAGAGACAGAGACGGAGAGCGAGCAGGAGAGGGACAGAGAGAGAGGCATAGAATCTGATCCTGGCTCCAGGCTCTGAGCTGTCAGCACAGAGCCCAACACAGGGCTCAAACTCACAGACAGTGAGATCATGACCTGAGCCAAAGTCAGATGCTCAACTGATTGAGCCACTCAGGTGCCCCCAGAAAACAGTTTTTAAAAATGTTTATTTGCTTATTTTTGAGAGACAGAGAGACAGAGACAGAAAAAGGGCTGTCAGTGCAGACCCCAACGTGGGGCTTGAACTCACAAACCTCTAGATCATGACCTGAGCTGAAATCAAGAGTTGGACTCTCAACCAATTGAGCCACCCAGGTGCCCTGGAAAGAATACTTAAAAAAAATTCTTTTTGAAAGCAAGTGCCATTTATTTAAAAGCATTTTTTTAATATTTTATTTTCAAATTGGTTTTCATAATACATCCAGTGCTTCTCCCCACAAGTGCCCCCCACCATGACCATTACCCCCCTCCCTCCCTCCCCTTCCCCTTTCAGTCCATGATTCATTTTCAGTATTCAATAGTCTTTCATTATTTTTGTACCTCACTCCCCAGCTCTCTTTCCCCCTTCTTCTCCCTATGGTCCTCTGTTAGGTTTCTCCTGTTAGACCTATGAGTGCAAACATATGGTATCTGTCCTTCTCTGCCTGACTTATTTTGCTTAGCATGACATCCACTTTCCATATTTCATTCTTTCTCAGTGCCATGTAATACTGCATTGTATATATATACCACATCTTCTTGATCCATTCATCAGGTGATGGACATTTAGGCTCTTTCCATGATTTGGCTATTGTAGAAAGTGCCGCTATGAACATTGGGGTACATGTGCTTCTATGCATCAGCACTTCTGTATCCTTTGGGTAAATCCCTAGCAGGGCTATTGCTGGATCATAGGGGAGTTCTGTCGATAGTTTTTTGAGGAGGCTCGTTTATTTATGTTTGAGAGAGAGAGAGAATGTGAGGGAGGGAGGGGCAGAGAGAGAGGAAGACACAGAATCTGTAGGAGGCTCCAGGCTCTGAATTGTCAGCCCAGAGCCTGATGCAGGGCTCAAACTCACAAAACATGAGATCATGACCTGAGCTGAAGTCAGATGTTTAATTGACTGAGGCACCCAGGTGTCCTAGAAAAAATACATTTTTAAGCACTCTCTGTGTACGGGAACTGGGGTAGACTCTGCTCTGTTACCAGGTGGAGGTGGTTTTGGTGGGAATAATAAAAGGAATTATAATTCTTGGACAGCCAAAGGTCACTGTGTGTGAGTTCATGTGTGTGTGTGTGTGTGTGACACAAGGTATGTGTGTGGGGAAGGGGAGTTGGGTTGGGAGTGTACAGAGTAAACCAGGGTCCTTGCATCGGGACATCAAGACCCTGGCTGTGTCACTGACTAGCTCAGAAACATTAGGAGTGATTTAACTTCCCACCTCCTATGCCTTCTTATTTGAAAAGAAAAAGCATGAAGTGAAAAGAGATTGATGTAAAGAACGCTTGAAGCATGTGACTAATACATTCCAGTTAACAGTAAGCTATCTGCATTACTAGGAATTTTGTGGAATCCTTCTGGCTACAGGTATTAGGGACTTTGGGGGTCTTGTGGTTTTGCAGGAGTTCTCTTCCTTGCTTTCATGAGGGGGTTGAAGGTTCACCTGCTTAGGAAGCACTCTGATGTCAGGGTGCATTTGGGACCAGGTGGGGTCTGCAGAAGCCCTTGTGAAGTGCGTGTAATAATGCTTAACTTTGAGTGTTTTGTGAGCCATGGAGAAACTCTTCACCTCCCAGGTCCCTTAATAACATGTATCAGTCAGTTGATATTTGGTGCCCATGCCTTGCTCTACAACACTTCTGCCCACCTGCCTGGCCTCCTACCCCTTCCAGGAGGAAGAGTGTAGGGAATAAAAAATAGTAACAGAGCTGCCTCGGATAACCTACAGTCTAACCTTATTTTCTGTTGTAAGAATATAGCATGTGGGCTTCGCTGTATTTCTCTGATCCCCTTTCCCCCCTTTTTGCTCTGCTCCATGTTTGTCCATCTGCCCAGGGCCCCAAGACCATTGTGCATGTACCACATCCAAGAACCCCTTGCCTTCCAGATCCTGGACAGCCTGGTCAGCAGGAAGGGTGGTGTGAGGCTGCATGGAGTGAGGGCTATAGGTTGAGTATCTTTCACTTGGCTTCCCCATCTTGTGTTCACTTGACCAGGGACTCCTATTTTGGTCAGGCAGCCCCTGCACTCTGTTGCCCCTCCCTCTGGATTCTGGGATCCACTTCCTCTCTGGCCCCTTCAAACATAGGAGTGGGAATTTCTCTCCCTATTGGCCTTGTCTTTTTCTTTTTCTTCCTTTCTTCCTTCCTTTCTTTCTTTCTTTCTTTCTTTCTTTCTTTCTTTCTTTCTTTCTTCTTTCTTTCTTTCTGTCTTCTTTTCTTCTTTCTTTCTTTCTTTCTTTCTTTCTTTCTTTCTTTCTTTCTTTCAATAATTTATTGTCAAGTTAGCTAACATACAGCATATACGGTATAGTCTTGGCTTTGGGAATCAATTCCCATGATTCATCCCTTACATACAACACCCAGTGCTCAACCCAGCAAGTGCCCTCCTCAATGCTTAGCATCCATGTACCCCACCCCCATCAACCCAGTTTGTTCTCTATATTTAAGAGTCTCCTATGGTTTGTCTCTCTCTCTCTGTAACTTATTTTTCCTTCCCTTCTTCTACAGCCTTGTCCTTTTCTTGAAACCTGCCCATCTCTTTATAAATTGTTCCTTTTTTAACTGCTCTATGCACTCCCCATTTTGAATGTGTCATTGGTTGTTGCCTGTGATGGCCCCAGCTGGTACAAATTAACAATTGGCTACTAAATGTCTGTTCTCCTCCACTACAATGCAGACTTATTGCTGGAAACAGGGCTCTCAAGGACTTTCTTTCAAGCCCTCTTGACCCAAGGGGGTGTAATATGACCGACTGGGGCCAATGGAAGATGAGCAGTCATGAGGAATGCTCCGTGGTGCCTTCCCATGCTCTGATTTACTTCCAGGATAATCTGGGAGGCACTATTTGAAAGTAGAGTTGTCACAAGACATGGAGAAAAGGCTGGATTTCAGAGTCACTGCTTGAGGGAGAGCCCTGACCTCTAAAATAAATGAGAAATGAACTTCTAATGTGGTAAGCCCCTGAGCCACAACCTTGTTCCGCCAGTCAGGATACAGTGAATCATATAGAAAGACATCTATTCAGGTTCTTCAAGTATGTTATTTCTTTGTGAGTATTTTTATTGCCATCTTACAGATGAAGAAATGAAGACTCAGAAAGTCTGAGATCATGTAGTGCAGTATCTGTCACAGACTGAATTGCATTATCCTTAAAATACATATATTGAAGTCCTTACCCCAGTAGCCCAGAATGTGACTATATTTAGAAATGGGAACTTTAAAGAGGTAACCATGGTAAAATGAGGTCATCTTAGTGGGCCCTGATCCAGTCTGATTTGTGTCCTCATAAGAGAGGGAGATTAGGACACAGACATGGGGAGGGATGACCACATGGGGACATAGGGGGAAGGTGGCCATTTGCAGGCCAAGGAGAGAGGCCTTAGAGGGAACCAGTTCCGCCCACACCTTGATCTCAGATTTCTGTCCTCCAAAACTGTGAGGAGACACATTTCTGCTGTTTAAACCATCCAGTCTGTGCTGCTTTGTTATGGCGGCTAAATAAATGAATACAATATCATTACTGGGCTAGACCCTTGCTGCCAGGGGAAGCCCCACGCAGTTGCTGGAAACACACACAGTCTCAGCCCTGGATCTTGAACTTACCTCAAACAGCTGGGCATGCAGGGGGATTCCTGGGACAAATTACTAAGTGAGCAGCATGGATTTGTGAGGGTCACCATCTCCCTCCTCTTTCTCTACAGCACTCTTTCCCCACTTCATGTTTGGGCAGGCCTTCATGATCATCTGGGAGGCAAAGCTATTTTCCTGAGATATGTGTGTAACGTCCTGGAGTCCAGTGAATTCTGTGGAGGAAACTGGAGTTCGCAGAGGTTAAATGTTGGCCGTGGACACCAGACAGGAGGTCTTTTGACCTTCTCGAGTCATCAGAGGCAAAGTATTCTGCATAGGATGACATCTCCTCCCAACTGTGAATTATACAATATTGTCATGTTAGAAATGATTTTGTGCTGTTTAGAGAAAGGAAAGGATTGATACCAAGTGATGAACGAAGGCCTGTCAGAGTCCAGTGATGTCAATGAGCAAGGTTTTAATAGGCCGGGTACGGCAGAGAGAGCGAGCTGATGCTCTCTCCACAGTGGGAGGGACTAGTGCCTGGCAGAAGGCTGATGGCCTTTGTTTTCAAAGCAGCTCAGCTTTTGAGTAAAATGTGGATGACTCTGGCAGCTTTCTTCATTTCAATTTTGATTCATCATTTTGATGCCATCCATTGGCATAAAAAGTCACTTACAATTAGAGTCAGATTGGAATTCTCCTACGTGTGTGACTGTGGACAAATCTTTTGACCTCAATGAGATTTGAAGAGAGAATCTTTCAAAGGTTTGTTGAGAGAATTAAACACTTCAGATGCTTGAGGTGGCATCGGAGTTACCATACCGGATCCATCAATTTGAATTCCACCTGCCCTACACATCAATACTTCGCTTTTCACAACGTACATGACTCTTAGATTGTTAACTCTCACAGCAGTCATCTGGGTTAGCTTAGGTGATGTGTTTGTAGGCAACTAGATTTTAAACTGTTACTTGCATGTGAGGTTATAGCAGTGATTTTTTTCCCAGCTATTTAGCCCCAGAACTTTGCATATGAAAACAAATGCTTATTGAATTGAATTACATTAAATCAAATTTCTTTGTTTAAATGTGAAGTTTTTACCAATCAAAGCAAAAGTATTTTTCTGGATCAAAATGGTAAATTTGTCTGCATTTGTGTATGAAAGAGAAGAAGAAAAACAGCCCAACTATTGACTTCTAGTTGCGAGGCCAACTGTAGATGACAGATGGATGACACTGTCCATTGAAATATATCCTACATATATGCATTGTAGATGCAGCATTTTCCAACATGAAAATCAGTTTGCAGCCATGGTTCCCAAGAAGCCACAATGAATAACCCTTGGGACCATTCACCTAGGAAGGAGAAGGAAGAGCCATTTATGCAATGGTGCCATGTCTCAGATTGAAGAGTAGCTACAGCCTCGTGTCCAGACTGCACAGGCAGGACACTCAAGACCAGAGAGAAGTCGGGGCTAGGTGGAAAATGTTCAGCTCAAGGCCTGATGGAGATATCACCAGTCTGTACCACTTGGAAACTGGTTTGTTTTGGCCACAACTGGTCCCAGAGGCAGTGGTGGAAATAAAAGGGGAAGTGGTACTTGAGACATACCTGGTACAAAGTCCACACCATCTCAACTGCCCTCTGCATGACATTCGATCCAATGTCGTGCAGAGACCTCAGTTACTGTAGGGACACACCTGGAGTAAAAATACTTTCCTTATGGGATTGTTGGGTAGATTCACCAGATAAAGCTTAACTTAGCATGATTTCCCATACATAAACTAGGACTGGAAAAAATGTGAGCTTGCCTTCTTGTCCTTCCCCTTTTAAACCCACAGTGCCCTGGATCTCTTTGGGAAGGGTTGGCCTCCTCCAGATCCCTGTGGGGACCCTCTGTAAGAATCTCTCCCCTCACCTATGGAGAAGAGAAAATAATACTGGAGATTTTTCAAGAAATGAAGAATGGGGCCACACTCTGAAGCCAACAACAACACAAAAAGTCACCATGTTTGTTCTTTGGAGCAGAGGGTGAGGCTTCATCTTCAAATACAGTTTATCAATCAGAAAAAACAACATGGGATTAAAAGCTGATGTATCTTTTAACATAAAGGGCTAGATCAAGCCTCAAACATATGTACTCAAAGGAGAAAAAAATGAAAGAAGAAAGAATAAAACACACACTATGAGGCTTTCTGACACATGGATAGATGTCCACATTAATTTTAGTTTCTATACATTTTATATTGGAGTGACAGTAAGATTCTATACAGTATCACACCAGGTGGACATCAGTGTTTTCTGGGCTTAGAAATAAAATCACGGTCTAGGTGTGAGATTCATGTGAATCTCCACTCTGATGGAGAAGGACGTTAACCAGCCATGGATGTCCTTCAAAGATTTACTGAGAAAAAGAGAAATGTGGGCAAGTCCACAGGGAGAGTAGGGGGTGCTCCTAGGAGGGAAGAGCTTAGATATAACCCGTTCATTCATCAAGCCAACTCACTGATCCCACCATTGTCACACACTTGTCAGTGGCTGGGGACACAGAGGTGAGCAGGGTCATATCTGTTGCCTTCCCAGAAGGCTGCTAATATACATCATTTTATCCTTTAAATGTGTACCCTAGAGTCTAGCCATAGTGAACTCCTCATGGCTCTTTCTAGCTCATTTCTAGGCATGTATATGCATCACATCACATTGCATATTTCTGTTTACTTGTCTGTGCCCCTCTTGAACCTACAGATTTCTTGAATTCAAAGACAACACCTTCTGAGTCATTGTATACCCACACCTGCTAGAATCCATAGCACATCTAGGTGATAATAAATAGGTAGGCCAAGATAGTTTCTTTTACCAATATCTGATGTATTTGGTTAGCCTGTCTTCTTTAGTTTGATCACCTGGGGAAACCTAGTTTTCAAGCTTAAAATGTTGAGGATTAGACACTAAAACTTTATGATCTCTCTAAGGCACAAGTACTCAGAGGAAATGTTCCTCCTTGGTTCTCAGCCTCCTGTTCCCATTTCTCTCTCTCTCTCTCTTCCTTTCCTTAACATTGATACTTGTTACAACCAGAAAACCAACCAGGAAAAAGATCTATAGCTCAACAGGATGGCCTAAATGATGCCTTTCCCCTTTAACTGAAAAAGTGAAAACAAAGTGTTCAATTCTGCACTCTCCATTAGCCCATCTGTTTCTTACAGGCCATCATAGTGACAGCTACAGAAAGGTTGGCCATGAACAACACCTCCTGCTGCTTGAGAAAGACACATTTGTATGTGTCTGTGTTAAGAAACAGACAGGAGTTTAAGAAGAGTACATTCTTCAAAAATGTGGTGCAGCACAACAGATTGAATACCTGTTTAGCACATGCTTGTGTTTATTTTAAAGGATAGAAAAAGACCCAAGGCTTCATTAATTGGTGGTCTGGAGGATGTACAGAAAAAATAGATAAGGAAGGCCAAATTTAAACTCACGGAAGTTTTAGTGGCAAGATAGCTTGGAGGTCACTGGGTTCCTGTTTTTGTACATATGCATATGGAAACCCAGAGAGGAGAAGGAAGTCATCTAAGGTTGCATGGCTTAGGACCCAGGTGACACCCAACCACTCATGATTTGGAGACACTTCGTCTATAACAGCCTCATTGCACACGAAAGGTAATTTACTCTCTCAAGCTTACCTCACTGGGACAGTCCAGATCTGGGAGTAGAACCCCGTTCTTCATAGTCTCTGAACAATTTTTCTTCCATATTATTATTCTTCCTGGGATCTAAGCACTGTTCTGGATCATACAAGGACCACAGTCATGTTTGCATGCTCCATTCCAGAAAATACATGAAAAGAACATGAACTTGAAAGACAGACAAGTTGGAAATGAATTTTAGTTCCACCAAATTCTGTCTATAAGACCTAGGCCAAGTTGAATCTCTTACATTCTCAACTCCCTTTTCTGTCCAATAGGGATAACAATCTTTACCACAAAGGGCAGTTGTAGAGTCTACATGAAATTGTGTTTCTCAAGAATCTGCTACAGAACATGGCACACACTATCTCTCAAATAATACATGTACTCCACCAATTCTTCTTAGCAAATGAGGGCAATGGAATTTAGGCTAACTCATTATTTTGAAATATAACATTGGACAGTACTTTTACATTATCAAGTGAAAGGAAGTTGTAAATTTAAAAATGGACTTAAATCTATACCACCAATAAGCAACACATAAAAATTCTATAGAAAGCACTTAGAAGTGAATCTCGCAAATGTGGTACTCGGTGGAGAACACCAATGTGGAATCTCAGTAGGATATCAGGGTCAAAAGGAACATTACTTCCTGAAGAAGTCACAGGACTTTATCTGTTGGGAAAACTCAAAGTCATTTGTACGTTTTATGTATACATGCATGTACACATGCATATATACACACATATATACATACATACATATATGATTGGCCAACTATTGCAGAAAGGCAGAATCTGAGTGACCTCATATTTTTACATCAGATAAGATGGCCATGGGACTATTGGACATAATTTCTTTTGCTCTTTCTTTCCCCACAAATGGATACCATGAGCAACTGGTAATCACAGAGATCACATTAGAGTTCCTGCTCCATTTCTCAATGGACTTTCTCCATTTTTCACACCCACCACTTATACTCTCTGATTCTCAGTTGGCTTACTGGTGAAATGGGGGAAATTATATTTCTTCCTACTCTCCTCAGTTCCAGCTTGATTTTAAGGGCTGAGTAAAATGCCTGACATGCAGATGGGAAACATTAAAGCATGGATACATTCTTTTTCCCAGGCTGTGAAGTGTGGCGATGGATGGAGAGGACATGCCCCGACCTCTTACAAGTTAGTGATGGACACAGAGGAAGAGAAGCTCATTCATTTGCAGGGATGCTTCCCACAAGAAGTGACATCTAAGGTGATTTGTAAAGCACAAATGGAAGAAACCAACTAAAAAGGAGTGTTGGGGCCTCCAAAAGGAGGTTGGAAGGTCCTGGGTGGAGACAAATTTTGGCATCTACAGAAGAAAGACAGCACACTACTCATCTGGGAAAGAGAAAGAAATGTGTTTCAGCTGGATCATAGATTTCAGGAGAAAAAGCTCTGAAAGGGAGGTCCGTCAGGGCTTGCGGATGCTCCCAAACCACCTCTAGTTCAGACTCTGCAATCAGAGGAGGACTGTAAAAGATTTTATACAAATCACTATGAGTGGCATCATGAATTATACATCAATTCATTTGGCAACTTGAATGAGCAGAGTTCCCTGTGTCAGGAACAACGTGCTTCTCAGAAACAATAGCTTCTGCTTCTGCTCCTGCTCCATTTCCTTCCCCTCAACTCCCACACCTGTTCTCTTTGTCCAGGTTTTCAGGTTTATGCACAGCCGCAGTCTCTGCAAACCCTTGACATTGGTTTTATCTTCAAAAGGAAACATCTGAGAGTTCTGGATCCAAGCCTGAAGCTACGATCCATGAGCTAAAACCCGTCTCTTTGGCCAGAGACTTTAGGGTCATCGCCATCTTTTCCTTGACTGGAGGGCCCTCTTCTACACCCTAATGGCTGCCTTGTAAAGCTTAAAATTGTAGAAGATTAGGTTTCAGAGCCCACTATGCTTACCTGGCCATCTCCTCCCCTCCAGCCTTAAGGTGAAAGGCTAGATTTTATTCATATTTTCACTCCAGTTGTGTTTAATACAGTGCCCAGTTCCACCAGTGTAGGAGCTACAACAGATGAGGAAGACGGGGTCCATCTGAGTGTTAGAGTTGTGCTTTCCTGGCTCCCACTTGGGCCAACCTTAGTGTTGGGAATGACAGCACTTCCTCTGAACTCCTACGGTTCTAGTCCACAGGCAGGGAGCACCATGAATCTAATGCTCTGGCCCCTCTCCGATACCAGTGCCTTATCCTTTCCTGGTCAAGAGTGAGCGCCTAATTCCACCACTGAAGAAACAGCAAGTTGCATCCAGCCCTTGTTCTCCCCTGATCAGAGGCCACCTGTTGAGTACCTGGTTTTCCTCCACCAGGGAAACCTGGAAGTGAGGGCCTGGTCCTCCATGGGGCTACCCACCCCTTCCTCCCCAGTCCCTCTTGGGGTGAGTCCCTTCCCTGCTCACCGGGCTGCAACTTCTGCCTTGCTCCAGGGCTAAGCTGTTCGGTTCCAGAATGACCTGGGATTCCCCGGTGGGGCCAGCAAATTCTAGATCAGATACAATCACATTCCCCGAGAGGATCTTTACTTGCAATGAAGGCAGTGTTGGGCGCCTGGATGGCTCAGTTGGTTAAGCATCTGACTCTTGATTTTAGCTCAGGTCATGATTTCACAATCATGATATCAGCTGGATCATAGATTTCAGGAGAAAAAGCTCTGAAAGGGAGGTCCGTCAGGGTGTGCAAATGCTCGCAAGCCACCTCTAGTTCAGACTCTGCAATCAGAGGAGGACTGTAAAAGATTTAATACAAAGTATGATTATGAGTGGCATCATGAGTTACACATCAATTCATTTGGCAACTTGACTGACGAGTGTCAATTTCAATCTCAATAGTGAGATTGAGCCCTGGTCAGGCTCTGCACTGGGCATGGAGTCTGCTTGGGGTTCTCTTTCTTCCTCCCCCTCTGCCCCTCCCCTGCTTTCTCTCTCTCTCTCTCTCTGTTTCAAAAAAAATAATAAGGTAGTGTTTTTGTTCTCCTCTCTGATTTAAGATTTGCTTATTTCTCAATGGGCTCAGACCTCAGGCTAGGTAAGTAGATGTTACTTATTGGGTCCCCAGCTCAGAAAAGCAGATATTCCCTGGCTCTTCTGAGGCTCCCTTGAATACAAAGCTTTGGTGGGCTGTCACACAGCCAGCGCCGGCTTGCATGGAGACCCAGTGCATGACCTCTCCCTTTGCAAAAGCCACAAACTAGCCAAGAACTAAAACCCTTGGTGCTGGGACTCTCTGGAATGAAACAAGCAAACCCCTGCAAACCTGGATGAGGCCAGACGGCCCACTGCAGCCGCTGGAGTCTGAAGATGCAGTGGAGGGGGCCTCGGCTGTGCTGAGACAGATGTTTGCATGTCACACAAAGGAGCTGGGAGGCTGGGACGCTGTGCACAGAGCTTCATCTGTCAGACTGCAGGGCGTGCTGACAGAGATGGTTTGGAAGCCTGTGTAGCCACCTGGGAATTTGCTGCCTTACCTTTGATGAAGTAGAATGAGCTCTTCCAGCTCATTGCATCCCCTCTGTGAGGTTTGCAGGTGGCTCTTTGCCCTAGCAGCCAAAATTTGAATCATGTGAAAGGTTCTGATTACGTTTCCCCCCCACACATTAAGGTTAAGGTTAATGATAGTATTTTTAAGGACAATGATAAGATACAATTAAAAGTGATTGTGTTAAGTCATGATCTTAACGCTATGCACATTCAATAATTTAAATTTAAAAAAAATATTTATTTATGTTTGAGAGAGAGACACACAGAGTGCAAGTGGGAGAGGGGCAAAGAGAGGGGGAGACACAGAATCCGAAGACAGGCTCCAGGCTCTGAGCTGTCAGCACAGAGCCCGACGCGGGGCTCAAAGTCATGAATTGTGAGATCATGACCTGAGCCAAAATCTGGCGCTTAACCAGCTGAGTCACCCAGGTGCCCCAAGTGCATTTGGTAATTTAAAAGAGAATTACAGATATTTAAAACAGCATCTGATTTGGGATTCTTTGGCCTCTTTTTCATTCTTTAAAGTAATGGGGAGCATTAGTTTCTGACAAAAAATAAATAAGCTTATTTATACAAAATGTGGAAAATAAATAGAAGTACACACACACAAATAAAAATCAGCCCCAGTCCTACCATCAGAGTCAGCCACTTTTAATCAGAGTATGTTTTATTGTGGAATCTGCCTTTTTATCACTCCCAAATAGATTGCAAACATACTGTCATTCCTTCAAATAGTTTTAAAGCACTACTTTCAAAGGCTGAATAGAGTTACGCTATAGAGCTGAAAAGTGCATATTCCTGGAGAGTTTTTATTTTCTCACTTCATTATCCCTGTTACTTTAGATAAATAACGCCTGTGGTAAGATAACCATCTAAAAGTAAGAATTAAATCTCATTCCACAACCAAGAGATAAATGCTTTTAACATACGGTGTCTACTGTTTTGTTGTCTGTACTTCTTCACCCAGAGATGCAGCAGAAACATTCTGCGTCCTATTAAAAAGTTTTATGACATTATTTGTATTGGCTGAACAGCACGGCATGGCACTGATACAGATTCTGCATTCCACAACACTTTCATTTTTCCTCCTTAGTACGTAACCTGTGGGTCAATCAGGATCACCTGACTAGACAGGTGAAGAAAAGGAGGCCTCCAATGGGGGAGTTGGAGTTCCTGCCTAATTTTGAGTTTTGCTTCTTCTAGGACTTCTTCTTTTTGTATCAGGGAGGTTAATGGAGCTCACTCTGCATTTTCTGAGGGTCTACACTGATAAGATTTTCTGCTGCACACTACAGAACAGAGACAAATGTATGAAAGACCGATTTCTTCCTTACGAGGGACTCAGAAGCCAAGGAAGTAAGTAAGGCCATTCTTTCCATCAGGTGCAAATGGTCTATTGTAGCTTCATGTTCCTATAGCCACGCAGCAAAACACATAAAGACGGCCACTAATTCTTTGATCCTTCTCTCCTTCCCATGACTCTGGGCAGGAGATGGTTTGTCTTTCAGAATACGGTGGTTATGCCTCTGTGCCACTCTCCAGGCCCAGGATCCTTGAGACTAGAAGCTTCCACTCCCTCTCTGCCAGAAGGCTTGACTGGGGGAAGCCAGCCACCTCATGAGGAGGCATTAGTCTAAGTGAAGTAAGTCAGACAGAGAAGGACAAATACCACATGATTTCACTTATATGTGGAATCTACAAAGCAAAACAAATGAACAAAGAAAAGCTGAAACAACCTTTAAATACAGAAATAACCTGGCGATTATCAGAGGGAAAAAGGTGGGGAGGGGAAAAAAGGGTGGGAAAAACTGGTGAAGGGAAGTAGGAGGAATAGTCTTCCAGTCATGAAATAAATAAGTCACCAGGATGAATGTACAGCATCGGGAATCTAGTCAATGGTAATGCAATAGTGTTGTGGGCTGCTGTGGGATAGCACACTTGTGGTGAGCATAGAATAATGTATTTTCTGAGTACTGTGTTGTACACCTGAAGCTCACATAACATTGTTTGTCAACTACACTTCAGTTAGAAAGTAAAAAAAAAAAAATAATAACGCCATGCTACAAGGAAGCCCAAGCTACCCCATGAATAGGCTGTGTAGAACAAGAGAAATGACCAAACAGTTCCCGAGTGTTCCATCCATCCCTGCTCAGGCACAGATGTGTGAGTGAAGACATGTTGGAAATGACTCGAGGCAAAGCCACCATCAGGAGACAATTCCATGAGACCTCACAGAGTAGTCAGAGTAGCCCCATCAATCCACAGATACATAATAATGTATTGTAATTTTTTTGTTGTTTACTTACTTATTTATTATTTGAGGGAGAGAGAGAAAGAAGGGAAAGAGATAGAGAATTAGAGAATGCAGGGGAAAGGGATGGGGGGGCGAGAGAGAGAGAGAGAGAGAAAGAGAGAGAGAGAGAGAGAGAGAGAGAGAGAGAGAGAGAGAGAGAGGGAGAATCTTCAGGATGTTCCTCAGGGTCAGCACAGAGCCCAATGCAGAGCTCAATCACACAATCCTGGAGTCATGACCTGAGCTGAAATCAAGAGTCAGACACTCAACTGACTGAGCCACTCAGGTGCTCCCATAATGTTTTGTATATATAAGTCATTAAGTTTTGTAGTGGTTTGATGCTCAATCAAAGATATATAGTAGATTGAACCATTGTCAGCAAATATTTATTCCTTGCCTTGCACTCCATGAATGTATTATATCCCCTTCCCGATCAATACTGGACGTGTGACATCCTTTAACCAGAGAAAGGAATGTAGGCACAACTTTGCTCACATGCCTTTTTAGCCCAAGGTCATATGCCTTTACGTTCTGAGCAGAGGCTTTAAAAGACAATGAAAGCTTCCCAACTCTCTGTGCTCCTGACCCCACATGGGAACCACACATCCTGCATAGAGCTTCCTCTTTCAGCCTGGGTCCTGACTGAGAAGACATGTGGAACACACCTAAACGCACCACCACAGAAATAAGCCTTTGCTATGAAAACCCACCAACATTTAGATAATGTTACCAGAGCGTTATCATAGTAAAAGCTCGTTGGTCTAGAAATTGGTTGCAGCCTTCTGAATGCTTGAGTGGGGCTGAATGATCCTCTTCCAAGATGGCGTACTCACATGGCTATCAGCAGGAAGATCCAGTTCCTTGCCACATGGACTTCTCCACAGGGCTGCTTGGTATGTCTTCATGACATAGGAGCTGGTTTCTTTCTTTCCCTCAGAGTGAGTGATACAAGGACACAAGGCAAATAAATGCCACAATATATTTTAGGACTTAGTCTTGAAGGTGACAGGCCATCATTTTGCACTACCCTATTGATCACAAGACTAACCCTGATACAGTGTGGAAGGGGAGTTTACAAAGGAATAAATGTCAGTTGGAATCACTAGGGGATATTCTGGGGGGTTGTCACCCCAGGATCCCACCTGGCTATGGTCAGGCAGCATGTTGAGAAAGCTATGTATGCCCCAAGAAAGGCATAGTCTCCAGTGTTCTCTTTAGATGTGGTCAGAGGATAATGGGAAAGAAAGGTTCACTGGTGTTTGGATTTAAGAGCCAGAAGAACAATGCATTGGGGAGCTCCTTCTAGGCAGAAGGAGCAGGAGATAACCTAGGCACAGTCCCTACCCTATGACAGTGGACCCTCACAATTCATGCCCAAGAGATTAAAAAAATTGCTAATGCCTGGTACTTACTACTGTGTCCTCAACTTTCCCTTCATAAAAAAGTATGCTGCTTGTGGGCATCCTGTCCCTGTTCCTCCCAATGTACTTTGGGTGTGTGGAGGGAAATGACCTGTCTTTTTAGCTTCTAAATCTCTTGATTAAGGAGCCATCTTCACGTCTAATGTGAAGCCCTTATGGAATCCCATATCTGGAAAGCCTGATCCCATTTTAGATAAGATTTTTGCTTGCACATTTTGTTTGTGGAAGGAGGGCAGTGCATATATTAGACCAAAAGTGTGGACTGCAGTATACTGTATTGTTATACAGAAAATAGTAACTTCCCCTTTACTACCCCCAAGGGAGGAGTAAATTTCCCTTCCCTGTGGTTGTTAGGCTTGAGCATGTGATCATTGGCTTTGGCCAATGAGATGAGAGAAAGAACTGATAAGCCATTTTCAAGAGGAATCTCATAGGGTCACTGGGAGCTTCCCGTATTCCATGGGTTCTCTTTCACTCCTGCTGCTCACCTCGATGGTGCCATATACAAGATATGACTTTCCTCTTGAGTCTTGGGATAAGAAATGAGTTCAGGCTTCCTGAACTAACATATAGCTTAGAGCAGAATCTTAGCACCTGACATGAGTGAGGAGTAAACATTAGTTGTTGCAAGTCATGGAAATGTTGAAGTTGTTTCCTACATAACATCATCAGAGCAAAAAATGGATGATACACGGGCATATGTAAAAGATGTTTGGAAAGGTGACTTGAAACACATTTCAAAGGACCTTGACCAACCATCTGGAGAACTGATTTTTATTGTATATAAGGAATCACTGAATATTTTTTATTGCAGTAAAATATACAAAACATAAAATTTACTGTTCTAAGCATCTTGAAGTGTCCGTTCAGTGGCTTTAAGTACATTCACACCGCTGTGTAACCATCACTAGTATCCAGCTCCGTAACATTTTGTCACCGCAAACTGAAACTCTGTATTCATCAGTCACTGAATTACTGAATTCTTCCTCTCCTTCTTCCTCTTTTTCTCCCTCCTCCTCCTCCTCCTCTTACTTCTCCTCTTCCTTCCTCCTCTTCTTCTTCTTCTTCTTCTTCTTCTTCTTCTTCTTCTTCTTCTTCTTCTTCTTCTTCTTCTTCTTTCTTCTTCTTCTTCTTCAGAGGGAAGGGATACTCATATGGTTTGAGTGACCAGGACTTTGTATACATACCAAGGGAGATGATTAAAATATTTTCACTGATGTTTGTTTTTTCTACATCTCCATGGACCCTAGTTCAAAGTGTGGATAAGCCATCAGTAATTCCTTGCCCTAACAAAGTTTTTTTTTTCCATTTAATGACAGAAGTTGCCAGAAATTAATGTCAATGTTTGTCTTCTGTAAAGGTGTGAGCTCATAGAAAATCTCTGTGGAGAAGAAGGAGAGAGGAGCAAGGTGGGAAAGTGGGGAACAGAAGGCAGAAAAAGTGAGGAGAAGCAATTCTGTGAGTGTGGAAAGGAGATAGACACCTTGGAGATGGAAATTACCATCCTCTCTGTTATGGTCCCTCCATTATGCTCCATTATAATCCACAGTTCCTACGTTATGGTCAGCTCTGGTGTGTGGCAGCATTTATCTGATAAGGGTGAGCCTGTCAGCTAAACATCAGCAAAAACCTAGACTTACAGAGAGGCCATCAGACTTCCAGGAGCCACACAGAGTGAAGACAGTAAGAATGACTGTAACCAGGATGGGCTGAGGTCAGAGAACATGGCTATTTTTTCTAAGTGACACTTAAACCCCAGTCTTCTGGAATACATCCAGTAGATGGTGAGGTCAAAGTGGAGATTAAATTTCCCACCAAGCTAGTGTGAGAAGTCACACCTAAATTGGTTTAAAGAAAGTTGGGTTTATATGCCTGAGTTTGGGGACCAAGTTTTACCCCTCTCTCCACATATATCATGTCATCCTTCTGAGGTTGGGGTTATAAACCTCACTTCCACTGAAGCAGAAATACATGTGAAGGTTGTCAGAAAGTTAGACCAAGGTATTGCTTTTTGACACAGGAAGCAAGTCATAATTAGAATCCAAACTGGTGGTTGATGCCAGAATGTATGCTTTCTAGAACCCAAAGAGGAGAGTTCTCAGGACACAACTGCCTGGTGGAACAATGCTATCTAAATATGGGAGGAGAAGTAGATGCTTACCAACAGTCAGGAATGTCCCATCTCCTGCTTTAAGTCTTTTCTAATATCATTTAACTGGGGGCCTAAAAATAAATTATTCTTTGTTTTAGAGTCTATCTTCAGTCAGCACCAGGCAGTCATTTATAAAGTGAAAACACATTGACTGAAAATATTGAAGGAAAACATACTAAAAAGCAAGACAATGACAACCTAAGTAACATGGCAGAAAAAGAAAGAGCAGAAAGCAAATAGATTAAAACCCTATGGAATTGCAAAACAACTTCAAGAGCTGAATCTTCTTCTGAAGAGATATTTGGCAAATGTGATCACGAAAATAACAGAAAAAAAATCAAGCACAGATTAGAAGAGTAATATAGCAAGCACGTGATTTAATATTATAAAAAATAATATGTACTAAGGTCTCCTATGGTGCATTGTGTTATAATTGTCAGTTCCTTTGTTCTTCTTCCTCGATACTAAGTCTTTGGAGATAGAGGCTCTGTAGGTAAGTCCTGTCATTGTACCTACATACCTAAGAAAACAAAACAAAATGGAAATGCAAACATGCTTTGTTCCATTGCACAGAGAACATTTGATAAATATTTATGAATGACCATTTTTTTTGCAATATGAATATATTGGTGAAAGTGACTGGAAACCTGAGTAGGATGATAACAAAATAAGCAATTATTTCTACTTTATATGCTGTGAGTTATTTAAGACTTACAAGGAGGAACTAATAGGCAAGTAATTCGAGAAAGTAAACCAAAGGTGAACTCAATTCGTATGATAAAAATAACATAATTTAGAATTGTTATAACTTTAAAAATCACTTAATTTGATGCCAAATGAAAGACACCTTGCCAAGCTTGGAAGTCAGGATTTTTACAATAGAAAGTCTACAGCCTCTACTTCTTATTAGTCATGAGACTGTGTATGAGTTCCCGAACTTTCCTCAGGGCCAAATTCTTCATTCGTAATGTAATGAGTACAATGATTTTTTTCCCCAATAGATTTACCTAGGCAGAAATCATAAATGACAAATGATAATTTGTCCTTATTTAAAATAGACATAATTTTATTTTTTTCATGTTTTATTCTGTGAACCTGAATGATAGGGCATGTTCACATGTTATGTTAGTGTGAGATACTATAGGCCATAAGCTCTCAGCAAATTGCTCTTAAGTAGAAGACATACTGTTTCCATCTCAGATGGAAATCATGTTTTTATAGTCAATATTTTAGGTCTATTTAGTGAGAGAAATTGGCCTCAATGAATGTCTCGTGACTTCAGTGTTTTTGTACTGTATTAGTTGGCTTGGGCGGTCAGAAGAAACTGTCATAGACTGGGGGCTTATATAACAGAAATTTATTTTCTGATAGTTTTCCAAAATTCTGGGAAGTCCAAGATCAATGGCTGCCTGATCATTCCTGGTTCATAGACAACTGTCTTATGGAATATGTCCTCACATGAGCATTGCAGAGAGAGAGAGAGAGAGAGAGAGAGAGAGAGAGAGAGAGAGAGAAGGCAAACCCTCTGGTGTCTTTTCTTATGTGAGCACTAATCCCATCCTGGGGACCCCACCGTAAGGGCCTTACCTAACCCTAATCACCCTCTAAAGGGGCCTCCTCCAAATACCTTCACAGTGGGGGGTAGGGCTTCAACCTATGAACTTGGAGGACACAATTCAGTCTGTGGCATGTACCCTGCATAAGAACGGTAATCCTTCTGAAACATCTTGAATGCTCAGGGTTCCTTTAAAAATCTGATAAAATCCATGGGTCGCTTTATTCCCTGGGAGTGGGGAGAAATATATGTATAATCCCACGTACATATCCATGGTGCTCCATCGGTTCCAAATCCCCACCTTATGGGGTGCCCAAGTGGCTCAGTCAGTTAAATGTCCAACTTCAGCTAAGGTCATGGTCTCACAGTTTGTGGGTTTGAGCTCCTCTTTGGGCTCTGTGCTGACAGCTCAGAGCTTGGAGCCTGCTTCAGATTCTGTGTCTCTGACTCTCCTTGCCCCTCCTCTGCTCACACTCAGTCTCTTTCTCACTCTCAAAAATAAACATTAAAAAAATGTCAAAATCCCCACCTTAGGAACCCTGGCTCTGTGGTATTATAGGTCTATTCAAATCTAAAAATGGCTCTGAAATATTAGTAGTAATTACATACTGTCTGATGGATTTAGAAAGTATGGGTGCAGGTGTTTTCCTCATGAAATTTTCCAGGCACAATCTCTGCCCAACTTCTACTTAGGCAAAATGAAATGGCTTGCTGAAGGTCACATGCTTTATTTTCTGTAAAATCATTAATAGGTCCTTCATTCTGTGGATGTTGGACCCCAAAGAGATTCCAGGGCTCCCTTGGTCCAGACCCTTTGTTTGACTAATAAAAAAAATGAGACCAAAGAAAGGTAAAAGAATGTGCTCAAGGTCGCACGTTTCATCTTAGCCTTTACCAACTAACTAGCTTCAAATTCGTTATAAAATTGTGTGAAATTAATACTCTTGTTATTTCCTAAAACGATTACTCCAAGACCAGGTCTTCTGTCTTATAACCTCTCATTTGGGACCTCCAAGGCCAATTTAATAATTTAAGTTCTTCCTGAATAATCGTATTCTGTCTAGTGGTTAACGTTTCTTTCAGAATATAGTAAACTATGTCTATTTTTCATTTTCCAATATATCCAGAGCACTGTAGGTTCTCTTTTATTTCTGATGGACCCAACTGAATTCTCAAAGATAGCTGAACAATTTATTGCTCCCATATAATTTCATATTTCTCTGCAAAGATAACACAGTAATTATCCTGATTGGAATCATGTCGAGAGTATGCTTGCATTATATATATATTTTTGACTTTTAGCAAAGAGTTTTATTTGGTAGAATACATAACAGCATAGTAAAATTATTTCCTTTTTCAAAACTTGTCCTAGTGTCAACATCTATGATTAACCCCCGAGACGGAGATGTTTGTTTCTCTACACTCTATCTTTGCTTAGATTGAAGAGCTTGTATTCATCCATTCACTGTCAGTCTGGCTGGAATTGCTCTCTCTGAGACATCGTTGAATCTCTGAGATTAGAATAATGGGGTAAGTTGGATCGCAGTGGAGTATAAAGAACCTGTGATTTGGAACCAATGAAATGCCAGGTGTCACTTACAAGGTTTCACTGACTAGAGAGACACCTAAGAAATTCTCGTGGCTGAAGCAGAAATAGAGTTTCCTTCACGAAGAAAGGAGGCCCTGGAATTTGTGAAGAAATGGAGTCAAAGAAGTACATTGAGTATGTAATTGGAGCTAAGGTGGGTCAACACTCCAGCTTACATATTATTTTTTCAGAGGTTTTTTTTTAAGTTTTAGTTGAGAGAGACAGAGTGTGAGTGGAGGAGGGGCATAGAGGAGAGAGAGAGAGAGAGAGAGAGAGAGAGAGAGAGAGAGAGGGAGAATCCCAAGCAGGCTCCATGCACTGAGCACAGAGCCCAACTAGGGACTTGATCCCATGAACTGTAAGATGATGACTTGAGCCAGAATGAAGGACCAGATGTTTAACTGACTGAGCCACCCAGGGGCCCCCAGCCTACAGACTTCTGCATAGAACTGAGCAGAGCTTGGCATGCCCTTGAATGACTTGTAATTATTATGTGTGTGTGATCCTCACAGCTAGGATCAAGTGCCACTGGCGCAGCCAGTGAGTAAGTAAGCCAAGTAAGGTGCAGGCAAAACTGGGCATTCCCAACACTAAGTCAAAAGAAGAGGAAAGATTCCATCAGAAGAGAAAAACGAGGCAGGCTGCGGATGTATAAGGACCCGTGGGCCCATCCCATCGCAGAAGCCCGTCTAGACCCACAAGTAACAGCTCTCTGGAGTGCCGGCCGCCCCCCAGCACAGCTAGTTTATAATTTCAATGTAATCTTTCCCTGGGATGTTAACATGTGTTTTATTGGTTGTTCCTGTTGTGTTTTCCTCACCTTGATTTAAGCCCTTGGGCCACTCTGTTTTTAGAGGCTGCTGGTGTTGCAAGACTAGAAGCGGAATTGTGTGACCTTAACCTCCTTTACTAGCTCAGCCTCTGAACAAAAACAAAAGCAGCTGTCCTCCCTCTGACCTGAGAACGTAAAGGAGCCTCAGTGAGGACAGATTAAATTTTGCAACCTCTTCCAAGCCGCCAGGGTGGCTCCCAGTCAGGCTGAACTTGGTCTAAAGAAACCATTGCAAGCTCTCAAGTATGGGGAAGGTGAGATTCCCAGTCTTTGCATGTTCTTTTCTCCGCTCTCTGCCTTCTGCTTTCTGCCTCTGCTCCCACACCCTCATGGTTTTAGAGGCCTCCTCCCCCAGGGGCCAGGCAAGCCTGTCCCTTGGGACTTGGAAGAAGGGTCTAGAAGGTGTGATGTAGTGAATTCGATGCAGAAACCGAGGCCAGATATGGAAGTAGCAGAAGCCTTTATTGGGAGCGCTCCCTGGCGAGGTTCACCAGTCGGAATGGAGAGGGACCAGAGAAGCCGCGCCCGGGAACGGGGTAATGCGTTTTTTATGGCGTTGGCTGGGGAAGGGAGGTATGAAGTATTGATATGTTCATGTAAGGTGATTTGTTGGTAGCTGTTTCTTGTTCAGGAGAGGACGTGTCCGTTGTTCAGGGTGGGAAAAGTTGGATGAATGGTTCCTTGAAGTCTCTGGGTGGGGGAGTGTTGAGGTAGTTGAGTGGCTTCTTGTTGTCTGGGAGCCTGAAAGTCACACCTGCCTCCACCGCCAAACAGAAGGCATTTAATCCACACCCTCATGTGAATGGAGACTTTTGCCTACTTATCCAGGACCTTGGAGTATGTGAGTCCTCTGGACTGATATAACAAAATGCCATAAATTGGGGGTGCTTATAAACCACAGACATTTATTCTTACGGTCTTGGAGGCTGGATGTCTGAGATCCAAGTGCCAGTCAGCTTAGGTGCTGTGGACACTCTGCCTTTGGGTTGCAGACTGCGTCCTTACCTGGTAGAAAGAGGCCGGAGAGTTCTCTGGGGTACTAGTCTCATTCACAGGGGGCCGCCCTCATAACTTAATGGGCTCCCCGAGGCCCCATGCCCTACTAGCATCACACTGAAGGTTAGGATTTCAACATATGAGTTCCGAGGTTGGGGGGGTGCACAAACATCCGTCTGTTGCACGGGGCTATTGGCTTCACTGCAAGTTTCAGACAGCCCCCCACATTTCCATGATGCCACCTGGATGTTGACCACTGTAACTGGGGTTCCTAGTGCGGATGGAAAGTACTGCAGGGAAAGGCACAGTTCTGCTCAGTGTCTGTGGCTCGAGAGACCTACGAAGGCATTGGAGAGTGGGAGATGGTCACCTGGACATGAGCTCTTTAGCCACGGCTCTGCTCAAGAGCCACCCCCAGGGGCACCTGGGTGGCTCAGTCAGTGGAGCATCTGACTCGGTTTTGGCTCAGGTCATGATTTCACCATGTGTGAGTTTGATTCCTGCATTGGGTTCTGTGCTGATAGTGCAAAGCCTGGTTGGCATTCTCTCTCTCTCCCTCTTTCTCTGCCGCTCCTGCTCTCCCTCTCTCTCTCTCTCTCTCTCTTAAAATAAATAAACTTAAAAAAAGGTGTTTTTTTAACAAAAAAGCCACCAACAGGGTCAGACTCCACGTCTGTCTTGTCTATGTGACATCCACTCTGTATTCTAGGTAATGAGTGTGCTCACCAATTTTCACGGGAGACCAGGCTTATGCTTTATTCATTTTTGTGCCGACCCTTGTCCCTGCACATTCTCTGGCCAGTAGTAGATTCTTCATAAAGGCTTGATGAAGTGGCTGAAATTAATAAAATATTTACACATATATATTTATATATACATTTATATAGAGAGTAGATTTGTATGTGTATGTGTGTATCTATCTCAGATTGTATTCCCCAATGATCATCTATATAATTAATGTCTGAAAATGTTGGACAAGCTGCCAAAGGAAACAATACTCAGGGAAGACTAACACTTAGTGAGCATTTACCATGTGATACATCAGGTGCTAGCCACTTTACATGGTTTATCTCATTTAATCTTTATCCTGTTTACCTTTTTGCCCGCACCCCCATTTCCACTCAAGCAGTCCAAAATTCTGGACGTGTTCCAGTCAGAACTAAATGTAGTAAAACACAAGCTAGAGACCCCAAACCTCAGGGATTAAGATTTTGGCTTCACTCGAAGAAAGTTTCCAACTGTTAGACCTGCCTTGCCAGGGGAGGGGGAGGCACGGGGAGAGGGTTCAGTTTTCAGTCTCTGAAAATAATGTGTAATCCAGACAAAGTTATTTGATAGACACATTACAAAAGAATTCAAGTTCAAGAACATTTGAATGTTTAAAAGAACACCCATCAAGCCGAATGTTTTAGGGATTCTTGACTCCATCATAGATGTGAATGTATCTCTCTCATCCATGTTTCTGGGGCTTTACCTCTGAGTTTATAAGATCTGTTTTCTTCACTAGCTCACAAAGGGATTTGTCAGACCTGCATTCTGCTACAGTCTCACGTAAATGCAGACTACTTTGTTCTTTTGGCTTTGAAAAAGAAAGCCGAGTTTAGTTTAGGAACAGAGAGTGACTTTTCAGAGAAGCAGCAGCGATGGTCTCTGGGAGCCACAGAACACGAGCTCAAGACGTGGGAGGCTTCCTATTAATTTCCTCTCGGGGCTGCTGTATCGAATCTTGTCCTCTGTGTCCACCTCCGCAGATGCCCTGTCCACCCCCCACCCCCAGGAAGATGCTCCTGGAAGCAGTGTCTTCCTGGAAATGGTCCTGGAAATGGTCCCTGGAAATGGTCCCCATGCCCATGCTCCTTGACCCTGATTGTCCTGGAGACCACCAGGCCTCAAGGAGGGTGTCTCCGGGCTCAGTCTGGCTCCCCAGCTTGCCTGCTCTTTATACTGTGCACAGGATAGGGCCATCTGAGGAGCTCAGGGACTGCCTGTATCTTCCAAAAACAACTATTAGGCGCCACTTGTTACAGGGAAGAGGGCGGGTGCATCGGTGCACTCTCTTACGGAGGGAAGGCAGTTCAGGGAAATTCCATTTTGCACAGAATCTCAATGTCATTTCACTGAGCAGATTTATAGGAAGCCAGCAGGAGGGCTTCCCTGTCACCAGCAACCCTTGGGCCGGTGTGCATGGAGGAAGCTCATTTTCCACCTGCATTTGATCTTGCTTCAGCGAGCTGGGTCCTAGAGTAGACAAGGCCTCTGAGCATGATTCTGTGCATACCTTCCCACACCACAGGCCCCTGGTCCAAGAAATCTCGCAGCTTCTGTCCAAAGCCTTCTGATTCAGTTCCTAAACTCCCCTAAACTGAGGAAATAATCTTCACAAATGCTGACAGAGCTCAGATAAAGCCATGCCACCTTGAGGACTGTTCGGCATATTTCACATAATTAACACCTATTATAAAATTCTATGGCTAGGGACTATAAGCCCACTTTCTAAATGGGAACACCAAGGCATATAGAAATCATACGATTTCCCTGACATGACACAACTGCTTTTAGAATGTAAGGATTCAAACCCACGGTCTTTGTCTCCCAAATGCTGTACCCCAAATTGTGGCATATCACACCGTCTCCTGTGATGGGACCCATCCTAGCCATGGGCAGTGGGCCACAGTCCTACACCTTCTGCCTATACTTCATTCCTTATCTGTGGTCTTCCTGCCTATTGGATACTGACCTTGTGAGTAGTTCCAAGTGGATATAATCTAGTCCCAAAGGCTGGTGTGAGAAGGTCCAGAAATGTATGGACGGTGCTCTCTCTCAGGTGTCATCATGGAAATGATGTAACTTCTTCTCAGACTAGGAAATTTCACCTCCTGAAACAATTTCTACAGAGAAACTTTCGAAACACCTGAGTGCATTTTAACACATGTGGCCCTAAACATGCGTGCACAGTCCTTGATGTTCTATTTTTTAATTTTTAAATATTTATTTATTTTTGAAAGACACACAGAGTGTGAACAGGGGAGGGGCAGAGAGAAAGAGACACAGAATCGGAAGCAGGCTCCAGGCTCTGAGCTAGTGGTCAGCACAGAGCCTGACGCGGGGCTCAAACCCACGAACTGTGAGATCGTGACCTGAGCCAAAGTTGGAGTCTCAACCAACTGAGCCACCCAGGCGCCCCCTGGATGTTCTGACTAGTGCTCTCCCCAGTGAATGCTTGCCGCACTAGAATGTAAGGATGGTGTGGTCACAACCATGGACTGCAGAGCTGTGGGGTCTGACCTTGAATGGCCTCACATTATTGATGTTTTTAATATTATTATTATTGTTGTTTCTAGAAATTTTTGTCTTTTTATTTTCCATCAGTTTTCTGCATCCTTCTTTTTCTTAAGGGCTGTTCTTTACTTGGGGCTGGGATGAGCCCTTTGTAGCCCCTAGAAATTTTCATACATTGTTTTTGATCTGTTTGTAGGGAAACACATACCTGAGGCAGTTTGAATTAAAAAAAAAAAAGTGCATTGCTCGTAGGGAACACAGAATGGGCAGGCCCCTGAGGGACGTATAGTCCGGGTGATAAGAGATAAAATAGTCACATAAAATATGAAACAGGATGAAATTATTGGACTTGAAGAAATAGAAATTAAATCCTATGGGAACAAAGACTCCTATTACAAGTATTCCTTCTCCGGCTTGCTCACTACTCATGAAATGGCAGATTTTCCACTAAGACTACATCACGCTTAATTTCCAGATGGTTCTGTGTTCCTCTTTGGGCAAATAATTTAGAGAAACGATGCTAGCCTCAGCTGGAAGAAGGTTTTCTCAACTCAGGCAAAACTGTTCTATCAGTTTTCATGGGCTCAGTTAGTACCCTTATCCCAACCTTCAAAATCATTTCTACTGTGAATCACCATTAGTGGAAAGATAGTACCTAATGTTTTCAAGTGTTTCCTCTGTGAAAATAAAGGCTGGAGACTACTTTATAAGAGGTGATGAAGTGTGATAGTATTTATACTTATTTTAGCATCATATGAGCCTACTTCATTTCTCTGAATACTTTTTGATGTATCAACTCAGCTACAATCCCCAGGTACTTAAACACACACCTAACTTAGGTTCCAATGTAAAGGGACATCCCAGATGTGCTTAAAGTCCCTCATCAGTTGATTTTAAGTTCACCAAAAGAGAGATCATCATTGATGGGCCTGCCGTAATCAGGTGAACTGGGCACTGATGCTCTAAATGATTTGTTCCCAAGGTGTCCCAGGCTGCTTGTGATCTTCCATGCTGTTTCTGCTTCTCTTTCAGAACTTTGACTGACACAATTATTTAGTAGTTACAGAAAATATTATTAAACTCAGTTTTCTACATCACATGATGAGGATTTATGAGGTTAAGTGATTATGTATATAGGTTTCCCAGCACTGGGTAGGTTGAAAACAAACACGCAAAATTTAGAATTACAATAGTTCAGGGTCAGGAAGCCCAGGAGAGGTGAAAGCTAATCTGGTTTAAAATTTACAGTATGTGCAGTGGACTATAGATGAGGCGTGTGAATTTTTCCTGAGAGAGAATGAAACTAAGTATATATAAACCTGAAAAAAAAGTTCCTTAAAAGCAGTAATAAATTCCTTGATTTCATTTTGGTGTCTGGAAGAAGATGCATGCTAACCATGCTTGAAGACTCACTTAGACCCCACACGCCAAATTGGGGGTGAAAGTCTACATTGATTAACTCTCTTAATTAGAAAGTTGTCTCAGACTCAGAGACAATGGGTGTAACAAAAATCAAGGAGCACTGTTTAAGGGCGTGTTCACAGAGAAAAGCCATTGTCCATGTGAAGTTTGCTTTGTTATTCAAACATTCCTGTCTGGAGCTACCGTCTAGGTGCCTAATGGATATAGGACTTTAAAAATATATATAAGATATCAATGTATTGAAATGATTATTAGGCAAGTTGGGCCTTAGATGCTATACACTAGCCCACTTTCTTTAAATACATTTTTTAAAATTAAGGCAAACAGCTTTTATAAGTTAAGGATGCACAGTATGATGGAATCAACGCATCTTTACATGCAGGGGCCCCACGGTCTAAAATCTGAATACCTGCATCCTAATAATTTTGATGTTCCTTTTTGACAAAAGCACTACTTAGAAGTGCGATTAAAATTTTTTATAAAGTAGATGAAATCTATAAACGTGTAGCAACTCAGACACTCCTGCATTCAACTGTAAACTATGTTTATGTATGCAAACATAAAAAGCCCCAAGAAAACAGGTAACATGAACATGTTCGTGCCACGTGCAGTGAAGGCCAGAGGCAGAGACTGGGGGGAGGTGACAGATTACATTAATTCTAAAAGAGACAATGAAATGCTTAGATCTGAGACCAGCGCTTGCCTACACAGAGCCCAGTCGGATGCTGGCATTTTATAACACTTCCTGGTAAATCTGCTGCCCTCCAAAGTCTAAAAAGCGTGGTAGGAGGCAGGGTCGGTCCCACAGGGTGCAAGGGCTGGCTCTGGAGCAAAGCGCTTGGGTCCGTGCTCTAGTCCCCCCACCAGCTGCAGGAGCCTGGCCACTTCCGTATCTTCATCTGTAAGTCAAGTATAATGACAATTTCCTCAAGTATTTTTGAACAATATTTGGCCCAATGTAAGTCCTCAATAAATGTAAGTTTATTATTATGCTGATATATAATATATATTGTATATATAATATGTTGCATATATACAAATATATATAACATACACTATAGCATATATAATATATACTGCATATATAACATATGTCATACAATATATTATACAACGTACTATGTATTATTATATATGGTATCTATTATATATAATTACACAGTATATTAATGCTAATACCAATATTTAATAATGTTGATGTATTTTGATATGTATAACATTTAGTAACAATATGAGTACTATTATGCTTGTAATATGTACAGGTATAACAGCAAACTCGTATTTACTTAGGACTTGTATAATAACTATATACTTGTATATAATAATACACTTGTATATTATATAGGCAAGAGGAAGTCAAGGCACAGCCTCCCTCTGAGATTACAATGGTGAGGGGGCATCAAGGTGGGAACAGGTGCCTTGGCTCCTGCTCTGTAGCCAATCACGGGCTATGACCTGACGCAAGAATCAAGCCCTGACCGTCCTACAGCCAATGACCAATCATCTTTGGTTCCAGCCCCTCCAATGAGCCCCGGGAATGGAAAACCCCTGCTGGGAGTGGCAGGTTCTCACAGAAAGGTAACATAGATCCAGAGCATGCCAATCTCTGCCTGGCTACAAATGGGATTGTGGAACAGCTGGGACAAATTGTAAGTTGCTTGCATGACAAGGAAGCTGTCCTGCAGAAGTCCGGGAAGAGGGTGTCATCTGTTTAAGGTTAACGTTCAGCTAAACTTTGTCTTGTAAGCAAGTCCTTCACATTTGTGCTGGGTCCTCCTTCTGTTTTCTCCCACATGGCTCAGCGCTAAATGTGAGATAGGTGTGGGGATCCCCATCTTACAAGAAGAGGAAACCATGGTTCGGAGAAACACTGTCCCAGCCCATGCCCAGCCCAGGGCACCCCACGAAAGAGGGGCTCAGCCCTGGGCTCAGTTCCAACCACACATCACTTCAGCCCTCTTCAAAGACATTTCCTTCCCACCTGTGACCTTGAGAGGTATTTTTCAGCTGTTTTTCCCAGTTCATTTGTACTTTATTTTTCATACTGAATACTAAAGACCATTTACCTTGATCCAAATTGATTCCTATTCATCATAATTCTGGTCCTAAACCCATCAGCCTTCAGCAGGTAAAACTCCCAGTTAGATATGAAACCCAGATGTGACTGTCTGAAACCCTCCCACGTAGAATGGGCCTTGGCGGCTCTCTCTGGCCCTAGGATCAGGAATCGATTTTTTGCTCATTGTAAAGTAAGTATGAAATCTTACCTTCTGATGCCTGTAGTCAGAAAAGACAAGATTTCCTGGCCTAGCAAACAAACCCAACCTCTTAGCCGCTTCATAAAAACCTCTCGCTTCTGTGTTGCCCATGTGGAGGGGGGCTTGGCTGCCGTGTCACGGGGCATGTTTGATCTGATGAGTGCTCTGTTTTGTACCAGGGAGTGGATTTTGAGTCATCAGCCTGGAAGAGGAAAGCCAAATAAAGGTGGGATCCTGGTGAGGGCAAAGATTAAGCACCAGTGGGAAATAGATATATGGAATTTGAAAGCAGACTTGGACACAAGACAGTGTGCTTAAGATGTTATAACCAGGCTCTAAGAGGGACATTCCCAGGTCGCCAGAGAATGGGTTAAAAAAGGAAACAACGTAGGAGAAACCAGAGAGGGTCTGGACTGTAATGGGTTCTGGGAACCTCACTTGTCTGATGGTGTTCTTCTGGGACAAGATGTGCCCAGTGGGGTGCTGCGATTGCATAAGGGACCCCTCCTCAGAGAACAAAACCTGATTCTTGCCAGGATTTACATTCCCTGTTATTTGACTCAAGAAGACAAGCAAAAGGGAAGGATGAAACCATCTACCACCTGCTAGATAATTTCTGAGTAAATTTCATCTAATCTTCACTAGAATCTTTCCAGGTGTTATTCTTTTACTTATTTTTTTTTTTTTTTACAAATAAAGAAACAAGTTCATGAAAACCATAGGCATTAAGTGACAAATTTGAGCCTGAGTCTGTCCACCTCTCGGGAGCACCGTCTCTGCTCCCATCCATGTGCTACCACCTAATCACTGCAGGGGTCATGAGGAGGGGCCAGGGTAAAGGAAACGAGGTTCCTCAGGTGAGCTGTGAGGATCGATGAAGACCCTTGTACACAGCAACGCAAATGTAAGTTCCTCAAATTATACTGATAACGCGATTCCCAAGAAGTTGGCAAAGCTACTGCCACCAAAATTGTGCCCAGCCTTGGCTCTGAGCACTAGCTCCCAGGGAGATTCCTTGGGCTGTCAGTGCACAGACACGTCCCAAAGAAGTTCTGTGGTATCTTAATTACAGCTTGTGTGGAAGGCAGTGCATAATAAGTTCTCTTGAGGGGACTTTACGTAAATTAGTGCCTATTACCTTGAATGACATGCAGTTTACTCATAACAAATGAATATTGTTGAGAAGCCTCCTGCTTCTGGTATTTTTCAAGTTGCCCACAACACTGTGCCCAAGACCGTCTTAGTCATTGCTGCTTTAATCATGTGGGTCTCCTGCTCAGATGCTCCCAATAATCTGTCATTGACCTCCCCGCTCCCTTTTCCACTTCCCATCTGTTTTTCCTTCTCCCTGTGTTCTTTACAGCCTGAGTCTCTCGTTACCCTTGCTTTTCTACAACTGATCTTTCCATCTGTCTTTCAAATGTGCATCCCGCTTTCCACCATGCCTTTGAATGTTACCACTGCCTCTTCAGTTATCCAAATCCGGTACACCTGTTATGAAGGATCATGGGGAGTCCCTAGTGACACCCCACTTCTCTCTACTCTCTAGTTTGGTGCGCATAACCAGGGACCTTAAACTTGACCTGAAACGATATTGGGATAAATAGGGAACTAGAATATAGTTAAGGACATGGATATGGTACACATAGAGGTGCACAAAGCCAGCTGCCATGTCATGAGGATGCTCCAGCAGCTCTGTGCAGAGGTTGCTCCGTCAAGGATCTGAGTCCTTCCACTAACTGCCAGCAGGCGCTTATCAGCCATGAGGGCAGCCATCTTGGAGCCAGATCTTCCAGCCCCAGTTGGATCTTCGGATGGGACTACAGCACCTGCTGTCATCTGCCTGGATTCTCACGAGAGATCTGTGCCAGACCCACCCAGCTAAGTAGTCCCTGACCCTCAGAAGCTCTGTCGGATAACAAATGTTTATTGTTTTTCTAAACCACTGAGAGTTGCAATGTGTACACAGCAATAGATAACTGATATCATTGTCTAACATTAAGTCGGGGCTTAACATGTGCCAAGGACTTTGCTATTTGCTAGCTGCTCTACCTACTTTTATAGTATTCATATCGTTCCACTTCAGAAAAGGATTTCTGTGACTTTGTACCCATTTTCGAGATGTGGAAATGAGGATCTAGAGATAGATGTTTAGCAAACCTATCCAAGATTGCACGGGGGGAGAGTTAGAGTCCACAGTGTTCCCGAGGCTGGGGCATGGGACACGGATGCTTACCTACCCCTCAATGCTGTCTTGACATCTCATAAGTCACACTTGCCTATGCCCGTCCTTCTAGTTCAAGGCAACCTTGTCTCCTTGTTCCCCTTTACCTGATTTAATGTTTGCCCAGATGAGTTTGTGACACGCCTGAGGTTGTATAGATAAGATGTGGCCTAGTGAGACCTTTCTTGGTGTGCATTCCCTCACACTGCTTGGGTCACAGGTGCAGGGACAGACTACAGACTATGAACAGAGTAACATCTCTACATGCCATGTCTCTGTGTCCCCCTCCCCCACCAAAATAAAGGGGGCACAAATCTCCTGCCAGGTCTGAGCAATTTCAGAAAGAAAGCCAGACCCATATAGAGGTCAAACAGAAGCTTTATTTTTTTTAAGTTTATTTATTTTGAGAGAGCAAGAGAAGGGGTAAACAGGGAGGAGGCAGAGAGAGAGAGAGAGAGAGAGAGAGAGAGAATCCCAAGCAGGTTCTGCACTGTCAACACAGAGTCTGCCATGGGGCTCAAACTCATGATCTGTGAGATCATGGCTTGAGCCAAAGTCAGGAGTTGGATGCTTCACAGACTGAGCCACTCTGGCTTCCCAAGGCTGGGGAGACTTAGCCTGCTGTTGAGCAAAATGGCAGAGTTCCCTGAAAGCAGAATGGAGTAGTGTCTTCACCTGGGTTCCCTCTAAGTCAGGGACTGTGGCGAGGACTCGGGTGCACGTGGGTTATCAGGAAGGACAGCCCAGGAAGCAGAAATGAGGACTGTGGGGGTAAGTCTGGGAAGGAAGAAAGCTGCTGTAGGATATCTCATCAAGCCCACTGTTACTCGCCAGGGAAGCTGGATTGTCCTGGCCTCAAGAAAAGTAAGGCATGCCTCAAGGAACTGCAGTCTGAAGGACGGGAAGCCAGAGCATGTATCCATGGCTCTTTTGGACATTGGCCAAGCATCACCTCCAGGACCGTGCCTCCTTAGCATTTCTGCTGTGCGAGATGGCTGGCCACAAGGTTCCTTCAACCCCCGTGAAGTTCCTGAGGTAGAAAAGGGAAATGCTTGTGAGGTGCCCTGGAGTGGGCCGTCCTTGGGCGCTAGAGCAGGGGTCCAGCCACACTGAGTTTGTAGCACTGCAGCTCAGGCTGTGACCAATGACAGCACAAAAAGACCTGGTGGAGGGCACAGAAGCTGTCTCCATACAGTCCCCTGCTGGGTGAGGCTGGACCGGGGAGGAGCTGCATGCTCTTGAAGGCAGCGAGGACCAACACAGGGCAGGGACTGAGTGGAACAATCATACCCAGTTAATTCTTCCCGAATTCACCAAACTGGGAAGTCTCTGCACCTCCCCAGGGAGGGGTGAGTAAAAGGCACAGAGAGAGAGAGACCCTTCCCATGCTCAGGAAAAATAATCCTCCTCATGGAAACTACAAGTAGAACACAGTATCCCTCTTGGAGTCCCAGGACTCTCATGTCTTTGGAAGGAGGAAAGGAAGAAATAAAACACGCAATAAATTTACAACTGTGACTCTTTACCAAGCATGTCAGACGGGAGGCCCTCAATAACCCCCCTGACACCAGAGTCAATACAAATCAAATATGATAAAGGAGTTCTATCCTCCTTTTCCCTCTTTATTAATTTTTTTTTGCAGGGCTTTGGAAAAGGTCATTGTAGAAGATTGCATTATATTTCAAAAATCTTTAGAGTTCCCCACAGGAAACATTATTACCAATATATTTGCTTCCATTTGATGTCTTTTTAGCAGTTGATGCCAAAAAAATCTGTTGTTTTTAAACCAGTTTCCAAGTGAGCAGATCTTGGGTGATTAAGGGGAGGAAAAATAACAACAACCAATAAATCACCAGGAAATGTTTTGGAGTGGGAAAGAGCTGGAATATGCTGGGCTCCTCTATTACCCACGGCCTCCTGTGGTGTTGAAAAGTAGACTCAGGAAGCTGATGGCCCGGGCTACACCCCAGCGATGCTGTGCAGAAGATCTGGCATCCCTTCTGTCCCTCTTCTTCCCTGTAGCAGCAGCGAATTTGGTGAAAGAGTGTGAGCATTACATAAGCTAGTAAATGAAAAGAGCCCAGCACAGAGCCTGACGTGTGGCAAAGGCTGTTGAAGTGCAGGCCAGAGTCACAGCATTGTGGCCCTACAGGGCCGCCGCCAAGACCATCTTTACAGCCCCAGTGCTAATCCAGGAAACTGAAGCAACGAATCACCCACGAAATTTTTCTCCCTTGTGGGTCTTTGGACCATGTTGGGCCATTGAGGAGGGTTTTCTGAGCACCTTCCACATGTCGTATTTGGTGTGGAGCTTTGGTGGGTGTTAGCAACACTCACTCAAATCCAGGCCCTCAGAGACAGGAGACTCGGTTCTCCTTCGTTGCTGGTGTGGTGTATTAGCCTGCTAGGGCTGCGTAACAAAACGCTACAGCCTAGGGGCTCAAACCACAGATACATGTTGTATCACATTTATATCACTTGTAAATATGTAAGAAATGTTTCTGCAGAAGTGGATCTTGGAAGTCCAAGATCAAGGTGTTGGTTTCTTCTGAGACCTCTCTCCTTGGGCCCGTTCTCCCTGTGTCTCACATCATCTTCGCTCCACGTGTGGTCTATGTCCTCATCACTCCCCCCTCCCCACTTTTTAAGTTTATTTATTTTGAAAAAGAATGCCCACAAATGGGGAAGGGGCAGAGAGCTAGAATCCCAAGCAGGCTCCATAATGTCAGCACAGAGCCCAATGTGGGACTCCATCTCGCAAACCTTGAGATCATGACCTGGGCTGAAATCAAGAGTCTACATTTGGGGTGCCTGGGTGACTCAGTCAGTTAAGTGTTCGACTTTGGCTCAGGTCATGATCTCACAGTTTGTGGGTTCAAGCTCTGCGTTAGGCTCTGTGCTGACAATTAGCTCAGAGCCTACAGCCTGCCTTTGGATTCTGTGTTTCCCTCTCTCCCTGACCCTCCTCTGCTCATGCTGTTTCTCTCTCTCTCTCAAAAATAAATTAAAGAAAAAACAAAAACACCTGTTTAAAAAAGAATCGTATGCTTAACAGAGTAAGCCATCCAGTTGCCCCTTCACCACCTCTTCTCTCAAATTGTATTGGGTTAAAGTCTGCCTTAATGATGTCACTGTACCTTAATTCCAGCTTTAAAACCTGGTCTCCAAATACAGCCACATTTGAGGGGCTGGGGGTTAACACTTCAACATATGAAATTTTGGAGGACAGGATTCAATTCCTAATAGGATGAGGTCAAGGAGACGAGATTTTGTATACATTTTTTTACGTTTTTTATTTATTTTTGAAAGACAGAGAGAGACAGCATGAGCAGGGGAGGGTCAGAGAGAGGAGACATAGAATCTGAAAACAGGCTCCAGGTTCTGAGCTGTCAGCACAGAGGCCAACGCAGGGCCAGAACCCAAGAAGTACAAGATCATGACCTGAGCTGAAGTCAGATGCTTAATCGACTGAGCCACCCAGGCACCCCAAGGAGAAGAGATTTTGAAAGGGAAGCTTTTTGGTACAAATGGCGACATTAGGTAAAAAGCATTTGTAGAGGTGGGTGCTACTTTTTCAAAACCACTTTCATATCAGGGGACTGAGGCAGGGCAGGGGAGGGGCAGAGCAGGAAACAGCATTTATTGACTTGCTGGAAAAAAAAAAAAACAGTGTGCCCAGTCATGTGCTAGTTATAAGTAGATATTTATGTAGTATATAGTTTATACATATATACAATTATTATATATAATAACATATAACATATACAAATACTATAATCTTACATATCCTATATGGCATTCTGTATGTATGTATATATAATGTATGTATAATCTATAGAGATAGCATTATATATTATACATAATATCATACATATGTACAGGTAAGATATAATATATATATATATATATATAAATAGTATTACTCTCTTTGGGCCACAAGAGACTGCCACAAACGTGTGGTTTAAAACAACAGGAACTTATTCTTCTACAGTTATAGAGTCATCAGAGTGTGGACAGAGCCGTATTCTCTCCAAAAGCTCTGAGGGAGAAGCGTCCCTAACCTCTTCCGGTTCTGGTGGCCCCTGGCGATCCTTGGCTCACAGCAGCATCGGCCAATCTCCACCTGTCTGCACATGGCTTTTTCTTCTGTCTCAAATCTCCCTCTGCCTTTCTCTCATAAGGACACTTGTCACTGGATTGAGGGCTCAAGTAGATAATCCAGGATGATCTCATCTCCAGATCCTTAATGTGATTACCTCTCTAAAGATCATTTTTCCAATAAGGTCACATTTTCACAGATTCTGGGGATAAGAAAGAGAACCTTATCACTATTCAACCCACTACATATATATGTATTCTGTCTCTCATATATATACGTATACAAAGAGAGGGAGAGATGAAACTATTTGTCTATATAAATTATATATGAATGTTATATATAAATACATAAAAATAATTTTATTTAATCCTCACCAAATACACACACACACACACACACACACACACACACACACACACACACATCAGACTGGGAGAGAAACGTGAGGTAGAAATGCTTCTGTAGAAGTGGAACATGCATTCAGATGCCCCCACCCTCCCATTTTAGGTTTCCCCTCCGGTGGGTTCAGGTTCACAGCACAGCAAAGCTGCACTCCTGGGATGGGGGAGAAGGGGCGGATCCCACCATGTCTGCTTGCCCCAAATTCCCTGGGGGTGTCTTGTCTCCACAGAGAGGCCAGGTTTGAAATTATGCACATTTCTAATGAATATGCTCACATAGAAACCTGAATTTATGAGTGTCATTATTTCTGCTTATGTAAAATTCCAGCATACATATTTTGATTAAATTTCTTTTACCAGGGAACGACAATGTCAAAAGATCAGAGAATTAGAGAGTGCATTGCCAAGATGTGTGACAAGCTTGGGTAAGGCGGAGCGACCCAGGAAGGGATTTCCCTGGGCTTAGCAGCTGCAGCTGTGACAGGTAGAACTCACCTGTCCAGGAATTCAGACAACTGTGTTAATGAACTGAAAATGAATTCCGCTCATTATTTTAAGCCATCTGAACTTGAACCTATATTGCCTTTAATAAGCAACAGATTTAATGGGCTGCAGATTGCTCAAAATACTAATTAATATCCTTTTTGTGGGGCTGTTCACGACATTAAAATTTCAAACATGGTGATCTGACTACATCGTCAGAGTTAAAGATGCAAACTGGATACAAAGCACATAACAATATGAATTGATTTTTCACTAATGCCTTAATTTTTAAGTCACTGTTCCCCTAAAAACAATGTATTGTTTCACCTAAGCACTAGATACAGGAATTTCCTTTCAGATAACACTCACATGGAATCAGAACTTGAGTTTGAAAATCGCCCGTTTGAGAGCTTGCATTGAGACCGAAGGAGTAGATCCAGGCTGTGTTCAGGCAAGACAGTGTTTCATGCACAGCTTTACGGTCGAATGTCTGGAGCCCCAGGGCCTGGTTTGCTGGGATGTGCCCAGTTTATCAGTGCTGTGCTGGGGTAAGCACACTCCACTCTAACTGGTGCCTTGGGCACAGAAGACAGTCGCAGAGAAGAGACTGATGTTTGAAGACCTTCTTGTGAGGTGCCTGGGTGGCTCGGTCAGTTGAGTGTCTGACTCTTGATTTCAGCTCAGATCATGATCTCATGGTCGTGAGGGAGCCCCACCTCAGGGTTGGTGCTGACAGTGCAGAGCCTGCTTGAGATTTTCTGTCCCCCTCTCTCTGTCTCTGCTCCTCCCCGAGTCAGGCGTGTGTGTGTGTGTGTGTGTGTGTGTGTGTGCATCCTCTCTCTCTCTCTCAAAATAAATAAATAGACATTAAAAAAGAAAGAAAGAAAGAAAGAAAGAAAGAAAGAAAGAAAGAAAGAAAGAAAGAAAGAAAGAAAGACTTGCTTGCAAGGTTGGCCCTTGATTGGCCTCAGGAACTTGGCCAATATTCGCTTCCCCACGATGATAGAACATTTTCCCTAGCTGTTAAGTGTGGCTTATTGTGGCTAGACTGCGGAAACAGTGTGGCGTTTGCTAGTTTCTTTCTGGAAGGCTAGAATTTGGCATTCGCTCGGCAGGGGGTGCCTATGTGACCAGGCCATTAATAAAAGCTTGAGCACTGAGCTTCCAGTGGATTTCCCTGGGTGGGGACATTATGCACAAGTTTCTGCATTTTCGTGGCTGGGAAGAGCATGTTCTCTACGACCCCTTATGGCAGGGAGAGAACATGAGGGAGCCTCATGTGGATCCCTGAAGACTCCGCCTGGGTCTATTTCCCTCGCGCTCTGGCTGTGCCTCCTCTCAGTGACACTGTAGTAAATCGTAGCAGTGAGTACAAGCATGTAATAAGTCCTAGTGAATCTCCCAAAGTGGGTGCGCCTTGGGGATCCCCAGCCCACAAGGGATCGGTAAATGATAATATGGTCACCCAATTGATTTTGACTGAAGGGCGCAAGGACTCCAGATGCAATAAGGGCCAGGATAAATATTTCACTTACAAAGTTGAGAAACAGAAGTTCAGAGAGAATCTCAAGGGCTTGCCCAGACCGTGAGAGCCTGTGTTCTTTTGTCTGCAGGAGAACTTCATGTGGACGAAACAGATACACTGGGAATGAAACCCCATTGCGAGTCCTGGGACAAGTGGGGCGGGTGACTCAGAGGCGCAGCCTCCTCACCTGTGCGCAGGAGACCACCCCATCTGATGTGTAGGAGGGTGGTGAGTAGGGAGGGGCTCCCAGCAGGTCCAGCCTGGGCCACACAGGTTCTCGGGGAAATGTTAGCTGCCAACCTTCTCTTTCCCAGGCCAGCACTGGCTCTAAGCCCCAGCATCACCTGTGAGAGCGAATCCAGACCACCGCTCTCAAAATGGAAGCATCAACGATCTAAAGATCTGTCTGAGCTCTTTGTGCTATTGAGGGAGATAAAATGCTCTGGATGAAATATCAGCTTTTTTGTGTGTGATAAATTGCTGAGCCCTGGCCGCTGGGGCTATTCCGATTTCCCGCGTTTCATCCTAACACCAACGAAGACAGAGCAGGCTGGGGAGAGACGGACATGTTGCACTGGCCGGGCTGATGGGTTGTGCTTTCAGAACTCCCCAAGTCTCTTCCATCAACGGAGACAAGCCGAGATGATGACAGCTGGTTGGAGAGGCGAGAAATCGGCTTCTCTTCCTGCTCTGCTCTGTCCTACCCCAGGGCAGCCTTTGTCTTCAGCTCCTGGATGTCTGTTGTTTATGCTGCCATGGAGGAAAGCATCGGAGAATGAAAGAACTAGGCTCTAATTCATCATGGGTGCAGGGCTCATCCTGGTCAGCCTGAGGCTGAAGCAATTAGCTGAATGACAGAGACAAGAAGCAAGGGCATTAAAAAGGGGCCACCATTCACTGTGTGCTACACGTGGGCAAGTCCCGAACGTCCTCTGGGGCAGATTTCCCATTTCATAGATGAGGAACCAAGCAAATGCCAGAGGCAAAGTGATTTGTCCAAGATCACCCAGCTACTAGGAGAAATGAGGCCAAAGCCTATACATAGGGATATATAGATATATTTTCACTCTTTCCATTCCTCCATGCTTTCCCCCACCACCTCAGTGCCTGTGTCTATGAGGGAGCTCCTTGAGGGCACTAGTTTGTGTGAAAAATCGGCCTTGACAGTGGGAAGGATCTTGGGTCCTGGAAGGAGGCAATCTCAGATGTCTACAACCTGGATCACCTGTGCTCTCAGGGCACTTAGAGCTGCCTCAGTCAAGGTCAACTCAGGACCTCGAATCAAGACCGGTTTAGCATGAGGTGGGACCTTCCAGCCAGGACAGGTGTGTGGGCCAGGGAAGGGAGGCAGAAGCTCAGAGACAGAGGGGTTTGGAGGAGTCCTCCTGTGTCCTAGGGGGCACGGTGGTGAAGGGGTCCAACTGCTCTGGAAGAACAGCCAGCCAGGTTCCAACTTTGCACCTACTGCCAATGACCAGTGACTTTCAACAAATCTTGCCTCTCTAGAACTTTTTCTCAATCTGCGTTTGTATACATATAAGTGGTTGGGTAGGGTGTCATTTGGAAGTAGCTTAAAAAAACTTTACTTATCATCTATCGATAGACATTTGGGCTCTTTTCATACTTTGGCTACTGTTGATAGCACTGCTATAAACAATGGGGTGCATGTGTCCCTTCAAAACAGCACACCTGCATCCTTTGGATAAATCCCTAGTAGTGCAAATGCTGGGTCATAGGGTAGTTCTATTTTTAACTTTTTGAGGAACATCTATACTGTTTTCCAGAGAGGCTGCACCAGTTTGCATTCCCACCAGCTGTGCAAAAGAGATCTTCTTTCTCTGCATCCTCATCAACATCTATTGTTGCCTGAGTTGTTAATGTTAGCCTTTCTGACAGGTAAAGATGTGGTGTGTGTGTGTGTATA
>NC_043700.1:187200205-187234000 GCF_006229205.1 Suricata suricatta | reverse complement strand
TATATATATATATAATGGAGTATTATTCAGCAATCAAAAAAGAATGAAATTTTGCCATTTGCAACTATGTAGATGGAACTAGAGGGTATTATGCTAAGTGAAATTAGTCAATCGCAGAAAGACAAGTACCATACGACTTCACTCATATGAGGACTTTAAGATACAAAGCAGATGAACATAAGGGAAGGGAAGCAAAAATAATACAAAAACAGGGAGGAGGACAAAACATAAGAAACTCTTAAATATGGAGAACAAACAGAGGGTTGGGGGAGGGATTGGGGGAGGGGGGAAGGGCTAAATAAATAAGGAACATTAGGGGTGCCTGAGTAGCTCAGTTGGTTAAATGGACGACTTCAGCTCAGGTCACGATCTCACAGTTTGTGGGTTCAAGCCCCGTGTCAGGCTCTGTGCTGACAGCTCAGAACCTGGAGCCTGCTTCTGATTCTGTGTCTCCCTCTTTCTATGACCATCCCCCACTCATGCTCTGTGTGTCTCTCTCTCAAAAATAAATAAACTATAAAAAAAGTTTAAAGGTGTGTCTTGGGTTTTTCCCTTATTATTTTCTTTACTTTTCTTTTTGTTTCCTCTTCTTTTTTTGGTGGTGGGGGTGGTTATGTTTAAATGAAGTTGCTTTTACAGCACCAAAGACTTAATCATCCATTTCCTATAGAAAAGGTAGCTAATTTTTTGCATGGACCTCAAGTATACTGTAGTATAGAGGTGGAATTTAAGGAAAGGTATTAAGCAGGCTGTGTTGTAGCTTATGGGCAAGTAATAAATTGTATCATTTCTCTTGAATGTATCATAGATAAGCTGCTATATAACGACTGCCACTTCAGATAGCTGTGAAATTAGGTGATTAACTAGTTGGTACTTAACCTTCTAATTTCTGTATGGGTCTGGTTACATGAAATCGAAGTGGGGGTTTTGATTTTTTGCTTTGCTTTTCTGTTTGGAGTGTCATTGTAACTACTGTATTGTAAATGACAGAAAATAATTGCATATGTTAAAAAAATAAATTGTGTTATATTAAAAAAAAGTTTAAAGGAACACTAAGGAATCTACTCCTGAAATCATTGAATCATTGTTGCACTACATGCTAACTAACTTGGATGTAAATTACACAATAAATTAAAAAAATAAAAACTTTACACAATGCAGGAAGATTTTCTACAAATAAAGGCGGTGGAGTGAAGGTAAAATAAATCCGGAATGTTAGAATCCAGATAAGGGCAGTCAGACCATAGGAATATGTTCCCCGAGGTTCTGTAATGAGTAGTACACTGTTCTGAACTTCCTGTCATCCGAAGAAAGAAAACCACGGGTCAGTTACAGGAGTACATTGTCTCTCAGCTAAAAGTAAACTCATTTTCCTCTACAATGCAGTTAAGGATTGTCTAGGGCTATTGCACAAAAAAGTACTCAAAGCTTAAACCAACACCCGTTAATTCCCTCACAGCTCCGGAAATTAAAAGGGTGAAATTTGGGGCACCTGGGTGGTTCAGTCGGTAAGCGTCTGACTTTCACTCAGGTCATGGTCTCATGTTCATGAGTCTGAGGCCCATGTTGGGCTCTGTGCTGACGGCTCAGAACCTGGAGCTGCTTCAGATTCTGTGTCTCCCTCTCTCTCTGCCCCTCCCCTGCTCTCACTCCATCTCTCTCTCTCAAAAATAAATAAACATTTAATTTAAAAAAAAGTGTGAAATTAAGAAGTTATCAGGGCTGTGCTCTCTCTGAAACCTGGCAAGGAGACTCCTTCTTTTTCTTTTCCTGGTTTCTGGTCATTTTTGGCCATCTTTGGCATTCCTTGTCTTATACAACTTGTCTTCACAGTCCACTTGATGTTCTCCCTGTATGAATGTCTGCCTTTGTGTCCAAATTTTCTCTTTGGAAGGCCACTTACTATATTGCATTAGGGGCCCACCCTATTCCAGTATGACCTCATCTTAACCAGTTGTATCTGCAACAGCTTAATTTTCATTTACGGTCATCACATTATAGGGTACTAGGGGGGGTGAACCTTCAGTATATATTTTTAGGGTACAAAATTCTATCCATTAAAAGGATCATGGTAGTTGAGTGTAGGCTCTGGGCTCAAACTGGCTTGTTTGAGTCCTGATTCCAATGTTTCTTAGCTGTGTGACCTTGGGCAGGTTACTTACCCTGTCTGGGCCTCAATTTCCCCACATGTAAAATAATATTTTAAGGGTATTAAACTCATAGAGTGTTTGTGAGAACTGAGCTAATGTACATAAAATTATTAAAAAATTGCTTAATACATAGAATGCACTCAATTTTCATCACTTGGATCTGCAAAAATGAGGGGCCATTCTAATTTGATATTGCTAGTATATAACAAAACTGGATCTTGAGACATGGTTTTCTGAATGTATATAGAGATAGACTGCAAGCAGAGGGAAGGATACACAGAATCCCAAGCAAGCTCCAGGCTCCAAGTTGTCAGCACAGAGATGGATGCGGGGCTTGGTCCCAAGAACAATGAGATCATGACTCTGAGCCAAAAGTCAGACGCTTAACTGACTGGACCACCCAGGCACCCCACCCTTTATATATTTTTAAGTTTATTTATTTTTGAAAGAGGAGGGGGAGTGCGTGTGCACACAAGTTGGGAAGGGGCAGAGTTAGACTGAGAGAGAGAGAATCCCAGGCAGGCTCTGCACTGTCAGCCCAGAGCCCTCTGCAGGGCTTGAACTCACAAACTGTGAGATCATGCCCTGAGCCAAAGTCAGATATCTAACTGAGTGAGAAGTAAACCGAAGAAAGGACATGGGAAAATCAGTATCAAAAGCAGTTTAGCTATTGCTGAAAGGTAATTAGCTATTGGTGTCCCACGGACACCCCCTATAAACTCTACAGGGGGACAGGGACATGGGCTGTTTTATTCACTAATGAATTCCTGCTGCCCAGAACCATGCCTGGCACAAAGTAGGTACTCAAGAAATGTTTACTGAGCACTGCATGTAGAAAAGCTTTACAAGTGGGCTTATGCTCCAATCCAGAAATCCTGCTCTTAGTAATATCCTTTAAGGAAACAATTAAAGATAAGCAAAAATTTAGTGATTCCACTTTTGATGAAAAACTGTTTATAAAGCCAAAATGTTGGCAGCAGCCTAAATGTTTATTAGTAGAGGACTAATTAAATAAGTGGTGGCCGAGAGATGATGTACTATTTGCGGTAGGGAGCTAGGGAGAATAGAAACCTCCAAAGAGGCCCCTGTCCCGATCTTCAGAACCTCTGAGTTTACCAATATGATTAAGGTCAAGGGCCTTCACATGGAGAAATTATCCAGACTCAGTTGATCACATAAATCCTTAAAAGGGAGATCTGTCCTATGGTTGATTGGAGAATGGTGATCGCAGCAGGATCCAAGGGATGCTGTGTTGTTGATCATGAAGATAGAGGAAGAGACCTCAAGCCAAGGAACATAGGGGCCTCAGGATCTGGAAAAACCAAGGCAACAGATTCTTCCCTAGAGCCTTCTGGAAGGCATGCAGCCTTGCTGACACCTTGAAGTTGGCCCAATGAGACATGGCAGACATCTGATTCCCGGGACGATAATATAGTAAGTGCATCTTGGCTCAGGCCACAGGAGCAGTCCTTGGTGCCCGGCAGCAACATGGAACTTATACGGTCTTCCAATGATGCCACAGAGTGAGGGCTTCACACTCAGACGCTCACAGCAGGTGCAAGCTAGCTCTAGTGTCAAACAATAAGTGGGAAGCTATTTAAACTGATACCAAACCTACTATCTACTGTCTAGTTACTTAGCCTATTAACTATGTAGAAGGTAGAGGGGAATGATCTGAGCCAGCAATCTCTAACCTTCGCTGCAGTGGAAAAGTTATTGGCATGAACAAATGCTCACAATGTACATATTCCTTTTACAGAAAAATCACTACTCTTAAAATAGCAGACACAGTAGAACCCCTTTCTCTATGTGTCATAATGTTGTTTACACAGGAAGGGATCTGAAAGAATATGATCTGATAATAGTAAGCATCTGCGAAGATAAGATACTGCAAATGTTAATGTAGTTTTGCCTGTCTGTCTATTCCAATTTCTTTGCAGTGGACCTACCCTGGTTTGAAAAAGCACCGCACCTAAAACAGAGAAAGGAAGAGTGGCTCGTTCCTACCTGGCAGGACAGTCTTGAGACACGCTTGAGAAACCCAACTTGAGTTATAAATTCCACGTCGTCACCGATTTTGGCTCTCTCTCTTGGGTGCTGGTGACTAGCCATTCCAGCCAGGACTCCTTCCTTCCTCTGTGGGGCCCATTCAGTGCAAAGTGTGCTGACCCTACAGAAAAGGCAGCACACTGGGGCTGCCTCCCCGGGGAGCCCTCCACACTGCAGCTACCGGGAACAGGACAGTGCAAACCTCATAAATCCCCCGCCTTTTTTAATTAACAATACTGCCGAGTGGAGAATACAGTATATATTACCAGGTCACGTCATCCATCTCAAGAGGCTTGAAAGCAACAGAATTGAAAATGGGGAACCGAATGGAACTCTCCCGGTGGCAATTCCCCTCCTCCCACCTCACCCTCTTGCTCAGCTCCTTTTGGGAGCTGGACTTCCTCTGAAATGCAAAAGCAGTTTCTCCTTGTGAAGAAGAAGTGAGGTGTGGAGGCAGCCAGGTCTGGGATGGAACCCTAGCTCGTCCCTCCCCAGCTGGTGACCCCGGGGGTGCTCCGATCTCCCGGACATGCAGCTACTTTATCTATTAAAAGGGATGAGGGTTTCCACCTCCAAGTTTATTATGAGGATGAAACAGGTAAGAAGCCCTTAATACAGCTGGCACATCATGAGCTCATGACGTGTCATCGCTTATTAATTATGAATCATGTTTATTATTGCAGTCGCTGTGTTGTAGGTTAGTTCTCCAGGAGACTCTGAAGGAAGTCTCCCCATCCTGGATCTGCTTCTGGGGGTGGCTTTTTTCATGGCAGATATTGTTTATTCATGTACGTAACCCAGGCAAATGCCAGAAGGAGAACTAGGTAGCTTATAAAAGTGTGGATAGGGCATGAAAATTTTGTTCACGAGCAAGCTGTGGCAAAGGAAAATTTAAGATAGGAAAATAGTCAGAGCTATCCCTTCATGCTGGAAATGGCTAGTTTCCCAAAGCTGAACAAAATGTTTTTACTTTTCAGGGCACCTGAGCAGCTTGGTCGATTGACTGTCCAGGTCTTGGTTTTGGTTGAGGTCATAAGCTCAAAGTTTGAGAGTTCAAGCTCTGTATGGGGCTCTGCCCTGACAATGCAGAGCCTGCTTGAGATTCTTTCTCTCCCTCTCTCTCTCTCTCTCTCTGTTCCTCCCCTTCTTGTGCTCTCTCTCTCTCTCTCTCTCTAAAAAACAAAATAAATAAACTTTTAAAAAGTTGTTACTTTTCAAGTTATGTACATTGACTATAGGTATACTACAGACTTGCTTCTGAATTTCTCAGTGGGCTAAGAAAAAGACAATTAATAAACTAAAAGACTAGGAGCAGTATGGATTTCTTTTTTCTCATAGTGAGGTCTCATGGGCTGTGCCAATGGGGACCCTCTATGTGAGCGACATCTGCAACAACTCAGTAATAAATAAAATACCACCGCTAATTTCTAAGGACCCCTTTGGTAACGGACAAAAGGGTACAAAACAAAGTGCAATTTTGCAGAGATGCCATGATCTTGTCACCTGGGAACACAGATCTCAGAGATCTGGCCTGGCCCTGAAACTGGGGTTCTGTTATAGTGAGTGATAGCAGGGGTTGGGAGAGGTTGGGGAGTGGTGGGGGCACTGGGAGTCTCCACCCACTAGGCACATTTTCTCCAGTACTAAAGGGGACCCGTGCTTGCTCTCAAACACAGAATTCAAAGTCACATCTCAGTCCCGTGATGGCTTTATGACTTGACCCAGGTCACGGAATAGTCACTGAACATGCTGAGTTTCTATTTCCTCATCCTCAAACTGGAGGGGCAAACAACATAATGCCATTTCCTTCCAGGATGAGTGTGAGGAATAGATGTGATTTCAAGGAAAGTTAGGATAGGTAATCGCTGTTCAATGAGTGCCAGACTGCTCCTCATTCTACACTTCCTCAACCTCTCCAGTCACTCAGAATGGTCAGGAAAGCACTTCAAGGTCTTGGGAAATGCCAAAATGAGATCCTGTGGGTGAGGATGCTCCTAACCGAGTCAACACAAGACCTAAACATGGGAAACACTATTTCCATTTAACCCCATCTACACCCCTGTTTCCTACTCTGTGCAGATAGTAACAGTTCCTACTCAGGGGCTTATTGCAAGAATGAGGTGGCTCAGAGGTGATACTGTTCCTGGCAGGGAGAGAGTTATGATCACCTCTCCTCATCCACTGTGGTTTTGGCATACAGACGGACACTATGCATCGATTAGCAAATTCCACCATCTGTGTGCTAACAAACCTCTCTTGCTCATTTTCGTGAAGACTTTATTTTATTGTATTTTTAAAAAATTTTAAGTTTGTTTACTTATTTATTTATTTAAAATTAATATTTATTTCTGACAGAGAGAGACAGAACACAAGTGAGAAAGGAGCAGAAAAAGGAGATACAGAATCCCAAGCAGGCTCCAGGTTCTGAGCTGTCAGCACAGAGCCCGACATGGGGCTCAAACTCATGAACACTGGGATCATGACCTGAGCTGAAGTCTGTCTCTTAACCGACTGAGCCACCCAGGAGCCCCTACCGAAGATTAAAAAAAAATGTTTTCATCTCTCTTCAAAATTTAGTTTTTCCTGTATATAAAAACAGCATCCTTGGGATACCTCTCTTATAATTTTTGAGAGCTCAAAATTAAGCAGATTTCTGATAGGAGGTGGCAGCGTAGTGACCACATTGCACCAAGAAATGATGCAGGATTGAAAATAATGGGGTGCCAGAAATTCACACTGTCAGCAAATGTATGAATAAATTATTCAGTTCCAAGGCATCATGTTGCTTCACATATTGCAGTGATGTTTGGCGGTTTTGCAGGTGATTTTGTTAATATATTAAGAGAAACCTTCCTGTTTTCTAGCACAGTATGGTGCATTTTGAAGAGTGACTTCTTTATTTTAGCTTTAGAAGCTAAATAGGTCATTGCGGTTTTGTTCGGGAGTGTGGAGGGGGCACAGACTCATCCCGGCTCTGTGATGAGACCCTGTGTCCCTGCTCCCAGCACAGAGCTCTTTCCAGATTCAGTATTTTTCATCGGTGAAAACTGCTGAGCACACACTTTTGTTCTGTTCAATAAGCTCTCACTGAATATCGGTGTGGGTCTGGGGGATGCCTTAATAAGACTCACCTCTACCTTGGAAGAATGTAACTTCCAGGGTGGGGGCCTTCGAGAGTCAATCATTTCAATCCATAGCCTGTTCTTTCTTTGGTTTTAGCTCCCTGTTTCTTTATTTTCATTTATTCTTTCTTTCTTTCTTTCTTTCTTTCTTTCTTTCTTTCTTTCTTTCTTTCTTTCTTTCTTTCTTTCTTTCTCTCTCTCTTTCTTTCTTTCTCTCTCTCTTTCTTTCTCTCTTTTTCTTTTTTAATTCCTCCTGGGACTTATGGCTGGATAGGTGACTATATGCTATATGAGACTCTCTAATTTTCATACATTATTATTTCCCCTCTAGAATATAAACTCATGAGATCAGGAGTATTTTATGTTCCCATCATGATCCCACTCAGAGGGGACTCAATATCCATGAAGCGAACCCGTGTGCCAACCCCAGTATGCACATTGCTTTTTTTTTAAATGTTTATTTATTTTTGAGAGATAGAGAGAGACAGAACACGAGCAGGGGTGGGGCAGAAAGAGAGGGAGACACAGAATCTGAAGCAGGCTCCAGGCTCTGAGCTGTCAACACAGAGCCCAACATGGGGCTCAGACTCATGAACTGTGAGACCATGACCTGAGCAAGTCAGACGCTCAACTGACTGAGCCACACAGGAACCCCCCCCCCCAATATGTACATCTCTTAAAATCATTATTCGGGATTGTTCTGAGCTTCCGAGAGGACACACATCAGAGACCCACACAGTAGTAAGTGCTGGAGCTCGAATTCAAAAGAGATCTGCTGGACTCCTGGAGCAGGAAGCTTGTCCAAAGCTGTTCTTGTTTTTAAGAGAAGTCACCACAGCTTCCAGCAGAGACTTAAGATTCAGCTTTGATGGAGCATGTTTCTCCCTCTAGCGCCCCAGAGAATGGCACTACCATTGCCAAGCTGACTAAGTCAGGAAGCCATGAATTAGCCTTACCACTGTGGTCGGCCACCGGGTCCCGCTGACTCTGTACCTGACTATCTCTCCCACCTGGTTTCCCTGCCTTGCTCTCAGCCATGTGGTCCAAGCTGCCATCACATCTCATCATCAGGACCACAGCCCATAGCTTCCAAACTCCTCTCTCCCTTCCAGTCTTTTTCCCTCCAAGCCATTCCCCAAGCCTTGAATCCTGTCTCTCTTTGTCCCTCCTGGTTCCCGTAGTCTCCAAGACAGAGTACAGAGGCTGCCCTGGAAGACCAAGCCCCGTGTGTGACAACTGTTTCTGCTTCCTCTGACCCCTTCCAGGTTTTACCCCTGCCCTGTGTGTGTTCAGTGTTAGGTACCTGGACTTGTTTCCAGTTCCTGAACATGTCAAGATGGTCCCAAATGCAAAGCCTTTGCTCAACATTCTCTCCATTTGAAATGTTTCTCTGTACCTGTCTGTCCAGAGAGCCCCACATGCTTTTGGTTGATCATGCAGACCCAGGTCCATTTGGCCTGAGTTCCTCAGCTCTACCACCAACTGGCTGATGACGTTGGGCAGCTTGCTTTGCCCAGTTTCTCCATCTGAGGATGGAGAATCAGTTTCTCCATCTGAGACAAAGAGATAATAAGAGTCTAGTTCACAGCATCCTTGTGAGGATTTTAGGAAGTTACTAAGTGGAAAGCACTTAAAACAGTGACTGGTCCAGAGAAAGTACTGGATCAGTGGTGGTCCTTGGACTAGAAGCATCTCTGGTCCTTGGACCAGAAGGAACTTGTTAGAAATGCAGATTCTCTGATACCACCTCAGACCTACTAAGTGAGAAACTCTGGGAATGGGGCCCAGCAAGTGGGTTTTAACAAGTCCTCAGGGAGACTGTGACAACATCTAGGGCTTGAGAACCTGCTGGGTAGCTGCTGGTATTAACAGCAGTATCAGTATTGGCATTAGTACTAGCAGGAGTATTGCTCTAAATGTCCCTGTCTACCTCTCAGGGTGCAGACTAGTGAAGCTGCTAGCTTGGGAACTGCGGTACAAGGGCCAGTTTGCATTGGCAGGTCAATGCCCAAGAGTGCACCAACGTGGCTGTAAAAGTGTCTATTCCTACCAACCTTGTGTGAGAAACACTTTCTGCTGGTCCACACTTTCATTGACACTTCATGATGAAAGACTTTTTAAATGTTGCCCATCTGGTAAACGTGAAATGACATACCCTTGTGCTTTTAATTTATATTTATCTGGCGAATTGTTATGAGGTTCAGAATCTTTTAATACATGGTGCTTGGTCTCTCCTATTTCCTCATCTGTGAAATTTCTGTCCATAGCTATTGCACCTTCCCCCCGTCCATTTGGATGTTTTTTCTTATTTATTTACCTATCAAATTTATATTTTTGAAAGGTGTATATGAGATATAAATAAATATGTGTATACAATTTGTTTAGAATAATGTACATGATCAGCATAGTTTAAGTGTTGGCCATTGTAATAATAATGTTTAATAATATTATAGGTGGATAAATTGGTCATTTTTAATAGTACCCATGTAATATGCATACACCATGAATGTTTTTCATCTGACTTTGTTGATATAACCATATTGTCTTTTCTCTTAATATGTTAGAGTAATGAATCCCAATAATAAAATAATGAGCTAATTTTTAATTGGTAGAATATATTTAATTTTGTCAGGACGTATTTTTATACAATTCTGTATGCATGTTTCTTAACATCTGCTTAGGATTCTGTAAGATCATCAGGGGCTGGTATTTTCTTTAAGAAATACTAACTTGATTTAGTCTTATAACAATTATTGTATCATTGTTTTCATGTGAATAAGCAATGGCTTCACTGAAGTTTTCTTTTACTTCTTTAGATAGCTTTAGAAATTTACATATATACACATATATGGACCTTTACACATGTATCAAGAATTTGCCTAATTTCCCTAAACTTTCAAATTTACTAGGATAAACATCTCCCTAATATTTTACAATAGTCCCAACCTCTGTTTATGGTTTTAATCCTCACTATCTCTTTTGTTCCAAGGTCCTTTTTCAATCTTAATTTTTCATTTCTAATATTTTAAATTGTCCTGTCTCTTTTTTTTGGCTCATCTAACCAGCACATTGTCTTAATTTTCAGTTTCTCCAGAGAACCAACGTTGTATTGATGGATTTCCTAGTCGTTAATTTAGAGGCATATTTTCACTTCCTTCGTTCATCTCTTTAGCAATAATATAACTTCTCACTTTGGAAGCCTAGCTTATTAATTTCCTGTTTCTTCATTTTTACTATAACCACATAGGATTATCTATTTCCCCCTGGATACTATTTCAGATGCGTTCCATAAGAACATTTTTTATATTTGATTTCTAAGTGTTTCCTAATTTTCATATATCATTTCATCTAACATGTGGGTTATTTTGAAGCTAACTGTAGAAGTTCTCAAGCTATTGCCCTTGAGTGTCAATAACTACAGTGGTTAGGGGTGGGGGTGTGGAGAGAGATGCCTGGGTTCGAATCCTGGCATTGCCCCTCCTCAGCCACCCAACCCTGGGAAGATTCTCAGTCTCTCAGTTTTGACATTGGTCTCATCATCCACAAAAGAGAGTTGTTGTGAGGTCTCCGTGAGATAACATAATGCTTAAACCCTGTCTGGAACACAGGGAGATTCATGTAGCTTCTGGTATGTTGTGATTTCTTTTAACTCAAGTACGGTGTGCTCAAAATATAAACTTTACAGGATACGTAAGTCTTTGAAGCGGCAGAGAATTTACTTCACAGTTTTGTGGAGCATGGCCAGTTTTCGTAAATGTTCCACAAGTGCTTATAAAATATCTAACCTCCCATTCTTCTCAAATGCCAGGAATTATCCGCTGCACATTCAGGCCATTAAGATCCAGGTACTAGGTCACCAGGTGTCTGTGGATCCAGTGTCTACCCTACAGGTCAATGTAGATGGAGAGCTCAGTCTATCTTCTGGATTCGCCCTTTCTTATCAGTTCTTCCCACTGGAGATCAATCCTCTTACTGTGATGTCACTCATGCATGCATTTTAAATATTTCTTATAGTTTATCAAACATTTTTAGGTGTGGTGTGTTGAGAGGGGCTTCTGTGAATACTGGAAACAAACTGCCTAAAACAAAATAGAACTCCAGGGGCGCCTGGGTGGCTCAGTCTGTTGAGTGTCTGACTTCGGCTCAGGTCATGATCTCACTCACAGGTTCGAGCCCCACATCAGGCTCTGTGCTGACAGCTCAGAGCCTGGATCCTGCTTCAGATTCTGTGTCTCTCTCTCTCTCTTCCCCACCCCTGCTCATGCTCTGTCTTTCTCTCAAAATAAATAAATGTTAAAAAGGTAAAACAAAAGCAAACAAACAAGAGAGTTCCACACAAGTGTCACTGGCCAGCTGAAGTCATGGAGATTTGGCTTCCCTATGTGAGCTCTTAATACCATTCTCAAATCCTCAGTTTCTTCATCTGAAAACTAAGTACAAAATGTGAATTACCATGATAAATCTGTAAAATGATGAATATAACTCATGACACATAAGAAACATTCCATAATTTAAAAGTCGCTAGTACAGTCACATGTTGATCTGATCCATGCTGGGAAGATTACATCACTATTGTCCACGTTTCAGCTTTGGATTGCACATACACAGAAGACAAGAAGGAAGGGAGGGAGATAATTGGAGAAAGTAAGTTGTTATTTGTCCCTAGAACTGGCAATGGCTCCAACTATTGCTAAAGAAATTGACTCAACATGGTAGATGAGGAAGCTGGCACAGGCATTGCCAGTGGCAATTAAGGATCATGGGCATAAGTGACACTTAAGGATTGCTTATTCTGTGTCACATAATTGATAGGAGTTGACCACAAGTGTACAAAGAAGGTTTGCAAATTGTTCATGTGACCATGGTCATTCTGAGATAGAGAAGAATGGTCTTAGGTACATCCAATGATTCTTCTTTTACATCAATTGCTATTAAGCAATTAAAAGTATTGGGTTTTTTTTCATGCTTAAGATGAACCTAGGAGGTAGGTATGAGTACCTCCATTTTACAGTTGAGAAAATTGAGGCACCAAGAGGTTATATAATTTTACCATAGTCACCAACTGGTAGAGGAACAGAACCAGAGTTCAAACCCAGAACTTGACATCAAGCTGTGGGCTCCATTGTTCACCTCATACTTATTCCACTCAGACTGCACAGCTGGGAACAGCAAGTCAGTGTTTGAGCTCAGACAGTTTCTCTTTGGAGCCTACTCTTAACCTATAATCTGACTTGCTTATGGAGGTCTAACAAAACACTTCTTTGTTTAACCAATCACTGAACTGGGTGATTTGATATATTTCATTTGATACATCTCATATAAAGTTGAAACACTTAAAAAATTAAAATAGTGATGATTTATTAGCACTTTCTGGGTGCCAAGAGATTTGCTTTATAACTTTTCAGGGGCTCAGATTCTAGTTTTCGGTGCCAAAAATTAAAAGAGACAAAAAAGATAAAGTAATTTTGCACATGAAATAATACTAAGAAATCAGACAGCTGGTATCCAATCTAGAATGTCTGATTCCAAATATTGTACTAGCCACTATACCACACTGCCTTGTAGCTCCACTTAACAGTTTAAGAAACAGAGGATGAAAAAAATATGGGCGCCTGGGTGGCTCAGTTGGTTAAGCATCTGACTTCACCTCAAGTCATGAGGTCGTGGGTCGTGGGTTCAAGCCCTGCATCAGGGTCTGTGCTGACAGTTCAGCCTGGAACCTCCTTCGGATTCTGTGTCTCCATCTCTCTCTGCCACTTCCCCACTCACTCTCTGTCTCTCCCTGTCTCTCAAAAAAGTGTTAAAAAATAAATAATTTTTTTTGTTCACATAGAATGCAAGTAGTTGGGTTAGTATTTGTTCTAACTTTGGGAATTTCAATTAACGTAAGTTTTTCACAATACCAGAGTCTTTCAGTACAAAAAAGAAAAAGTACTGCATGGGATAGAGAAGGCATGGGGAAAAGATATTGGCCAAGAAGAATTTCAGAATCAGAATCATGGGATAAAGAGTAAAAAGGTAGAAAGTAGAAGATAAAGGATTCTAGGATGCTTACAATTTGACTTTTCCTGTAACACCTGTAGTAGGCATCCTCCAAAAATGGCTCCCAAATAGCCAAACCTCCAGTCTTCATACCTTTGGATATTCCCCTCCAGCAGAGTGTCAGATGGTGACTTGTTTCTTCGAAGAGAATCTGGCAAAAGAGATTAATGGCACTCCTGTAATGAGGTCATAAAAGATGGAGTTCCATCTTGCTAGTATTCTCTTCCTTCTGCTGAAACTCTCTCTTACCTTCTCACTTGTTCACTTTGACAGATCAAGGTATTATGCGGGGGAATGCTGTGTGGAGAGGGCCATGTCGCAAGAACTGAGGGTGGAATGTAGCCGAAATCTCATGAGGAATTGGAAGCTGCCAACAACCACCAGAGTGAGTTTGGAAGCTTCTTCTCCAAGAAAAGCCTGATGGCTACACCCTTAGCCAATATATGGACCACGTCCTTGTGAGAGATGCAGAAGTACGGGACCCAGCAAACTCATGGCTGGCTTCCTATCCCACATATACTGTGAGGTATGTGCATGCTGTATAAGTCACCACATATTGGAGGAGTTTGTTACACATCAATAGATAACAGACGGACGAAATATGGCCAAGAGTGAGAAAGATGGAGGTCTTTCTCTGTGCTTCTCAAAGCACTGGTTCTAAACCCTTGTGAGGAAGGAGAGTGCTATCAATGCTAGACATCTTACTGCTGAATATGAAGATATTAAAAGACTCAGACATGGAGTGCCTGGGTGGCTCAGTCAGTTAAGCGTCCGGCTTCAGCTTAGGTCATGATCTTGCTGTTTGTGGGTTCGAGCCCTGCATCGGGCTCTGTGTTGACAGCTCAGAGCCTGGAGCCTGCTTCAGATTCTGTCTCCCTCTCTTTCTGACCCTCCCCTGCTCGTGCTGTCTCTCCCTGTCTCTCAAAAATAAATTAAAAAAAAAGACTCAGACATTTTCAATAATTACAGAATCACCTCAAGTAACTGGCACCTGACTTATGCAGTTCCCCTAATCACTCTTTGGCACTAGGCTCCTGATGGAGCAAAATCTTGCATTTAGCTCTTACTATACCCACTATACTGTAGTCTTACACTTTTCTCTATCAACTAGTAATGTTTTGATTTTTACTTCTTACCCAAAGCATGTGATAGCTTGTTCATATTTGTATAGTTTAACCAGTAGGGCTCTATGTTTTACCTGGAAAACATAATCCTAATAGTATTATATTCAATTTTCACCACACTGAATTTTAATATGGATACACATTTTTTTATATGGATGCACACTGGCAGTGAGAGTTTTATATTATGCCAGATGAAAGCTACTGTCCCAGCTCCCCCCATTAATTTAGTAAAGCTCTCCATTAGCAGTCCTTGGCTGACTGAGGTCTCCCAAGACTCATCTGCCTAAGGCAGTAACAGATGGAACCTTCTCACAAGTTCTAGGGGGATACAAGGTAGCTTTTTGAGTCCCATAGTCTTCTCTAATTCTTCTCAATTCCACAAAGTATTCCTGAGGTCCATGGAGATATTTACATGCAGAAGCTCCTTCTCCCCCTAATAAAAGTATTAAACACTCACTCTATGGTTTCCTCTTGGGCCATTATCTCATAGATCTATTCTAAGTTTCCAGTCTCTTAACCCAATTTATAATCGCATGCTGGTGCAGCTTACAAGATTTTTTGACAGGCTTCATTTAAAATGAGCAGCACAGATTTTGTTTTAATTATTACTTATCATCATCATCATTACCATTAATGGATATTATTTACTAAATGTCCTTTATTGGTCAGTGACTCTGCACAGCTTTTCCCTAAGGGTTAATTACCCCATAATTATCCCTTTTTTAAATAATTGAGGATACTGAGACTCAGAATGGTTCTGACTTGCTCAAGAGTACATCAGTAATTAGAGATGAAGCTAAGGCTCAAATCTGACTCTCTGCCCAGTGCTCTTTTTGTTTCAGAGTTAGCAAAAGGGAAGAAAATGTACCCTTATGCATGATTAAGAACATTATGAAACTCACTTGTGATATTATCTTATGTTTTAAAAGCACCTCGCTATCCATCTTTTCTAAATTTTCCTACAGGAATTCCTTCTGCTAATGATTTGGTTCTTCTTTCTGGTTCTTTCCAAAATGGTATCTGATGACTGCAAATTGCTTCATCCCTGTTACAGACATGGTGCTTCTTCTTCGTAAAAGTAGCCATAGAAGTGCTCCCAAGCAGATAAAATAGGCTTCCTACAGTAAGGATTTTGCTGAGCCAATGGAAACCAAGAAAATGGAAGCATCCTATTAGTTAACACTGTTAGTTTCATGGGCACACTGGCTTATTGGAAGCTACCATGAAATATAAATTGGAACCATTTTTATCATGAGAAGTTCTGACATATGAGCTTATCTTCAGCAGCTCCTAAAATATCACTCAATGTGTTAATGGATGTCACTGGAAAATGGAGGCTCATGTTTCTTCTTAATTTCCCTCCGAAGTCAGGGGTTCTCATTGTACCCCTTACACACCTCCATCTTCAGGAGCTACCACTTTCTTGCAACTGATGGCTTGTCTGCCCAGAGCTTTGATACACCGCAAACTCCTTAAGACAACCCACATCGCACATTTCTCTAAAGTGTCTGGAGTGCCAGGCACATAACAATCACTCCAGAAATACTTTTTGAATAAATGCTTAAGTAAACTAGCAAATTTATAGACACATGAATAAACAGGTACCTAGCCATCTAGAACTGAAAATTCCCATAAAGAAATTAAAAATAATGATAACTAGCATGTATAATGCCCATCGTCACACCCTGCTCTTTTAATTCTATGTCAGTTCTTGCTCACCACAGTGCTCTGACATGGGTACGGTCATGAATTCCATTTTATAAATGAGCATCCAAAATTCAATGATGCCACACTTCTTGCCCAAGCTCACAAAGACATTTAATGTCTGAGCTGGGTTTGGAAGCCAGAATCTGAGCTATTTGCTACCATGCCAGACGGCTCAATGATTCGCTATTCTCAGGAGAAATGGGACATGTATGCAGGTGAAGAGGTCACTCAGGATTCCAGGAGAGCAAAGTAACTGTTCTTTGTGTTTTCAAGTGTATCATGCCATCTAATTATGCTAACAGAATTTGGCTAGGAAGGCCAGAGACTGAATGGGAGCGCAGATTTTCTACCTATCTCATCTATTACCTTTTTAAAAATAAGTCCAGTAAAATTATGGTCAAACTTAGAGAAGATGGGAAATAAATGAGGGGAATAAATAGTCACTTTATATCACACTGAGAACTCAGAACTCCACTGGGATTTTGTTTCTTTTCATTACGTTCTCATGATAACGTTGCAAAATGCATTTCATCTCCTTTAAGCTAAGCCACTGTTGAGGCTCAGAGAGGTTAGGGGTGGTCCCACAGATAGAAAGTGGCAGAGCAGGAACTGGACGCAAATCTGCAACTCCCAAATCCATACATTTTGTGTGATGTCAGGCTTTTTGCAAAAATGAAGCTTAGAATTGGCCTTTTGTTAATGTGTGTACCTGAGTGCAGAGGCTCTCTCTAGAAGACCAAGTCAAAAACAAACAGTAAAGATAAACCCTCTGTGAGTTTGTTCGACTCACATTATGGAATAAGTCACCATGAAAGATAAAGGTGGAAGCAGCCAGAGGAGGTGACTTGAGCCTCTGATTCTGCTCCCAATAAGCCTCCGGTATGGTGGGCCCTTGTGGAATTCCCCTTTTGGAGTTGAGAGGTTTACAAGTCCTACAATCACAGGGAGGGCACCTGTATCTGAAAGCATTTCTTTCTTTCTTTGAAAAAATTTTTTACAAGCTCTTGTTACATGGTTCAGTTATTTCAAGTTTTCTGATGGGTTGGGGACCAAAATAGGCTATTCTAAAAGACACAGTGAGAGCAGTTACTAACTAGGACGTACGCAGGCAGTGAAATTCTGATATGCCTCTAGGTCTGAATGTCACCTTCAAAGTCCTATTCTTGATCAGAGTTCAGAGTACAGATACCTTTCTTTCTATGAAACTTGCAGATGGTCCCTTTTTCAGTAATAAAATATATAGTAAATAGCACCTATTAGTTTGATTTGAGGGAGGTATTATTTCCTTCATGTATAAAATACATGACCTTGTGCAGGTGATTGAAAATCTTTGTGCCTCAGTACCTCACCTGTGAGTTAGGATCAATGATGGGACGTCAGAGGGGATGGTTTGGGGCTGTAATGCGCTAATGCCCAACATAGCACATGGATCCAAGTTGGCACTCAATCAATGATGTTCTTTGCATGCTGTATTATCTTATGAGTGAGTCCCAATTGTAAATCCAATAAATACTAGAAAGCATTTTTACTGGTGATTTTCAAAAAAAGAGCACAGAAATTGCAAATGCCATCTTCTATTTATCTGTTTGGTGAGGTTTGCCATATTTTGTGAAAATGAATTATTGAGCAGTTGAAGTTAATGAAAATGAAACTCTCAAATTTAATAGGGTCATGATATTTGAAGCAAGGAAAAGTGGAATCTCTGTTCCTGTACTTATTTTTTGATTCTATGAAAGCAACAATGATAGCAGTGATCCTATTATTGGTAGTGGTAATGGTAATAGGTAATAGCAATAGAAGGAAAAGATAAGCATCATTGGGGAGGTGCCACATGTTAGACCTTGTTTTAGGCATTACCTATACTTGTTTCAAAAGAATCCTGAAAAGTAGATATTTTAAGCATTAGCTTAATTAGCTGATGGTAATTATAAGTTTTTCTCAAAATTTCTTTTAAATAAGAGAGAAATAAACTAAGTAAAAGCAATAGCAGGGAACAATATTTTTTAAGCCAAACAGAATTAACAGTTGATAAATTAGTGAAATGATTATGATAATAGTAATAATAGTGACCACTATTTAAAGTAGCATGCACTGAATGCTTACCTTGCACCAGGCATGGGTTAGGTGATTTATATAAATTATACTATTTAAAACTTATAGTTTGAATGTGTTAACTACACACAGAATGCACCTGATTGTGATCTAGGGAAGGAGACACTAAATGGGGGAACTCATGAATTGTAGACAGCAAGAGATACTCTGGCCTGTGAAGCTAGAAAGTGATCATGCTTTGTGCTCACCAATCAATAATAGGATAACTCTCCCAGCCTCCCTCCTCTCTTAGTTCAGATACCCCTCAAAACAGAGCATAAGACTAAGATTTAGGTGCAGATTGTATTATTGGGATGTGATTAGAGAATTTAGGAGTGACACAATGAAAGTGAAAAAGTAAATGGAGTGTGCAGTAATGAAGTGTGCATTATTTTTCTTTAAAAATTTTTCAGTAGTCTCCACACCCAACATGGGGCTTGAACTCACTACCCTAAGATCAAGAGTTGCATGCTCTACTGACTGAGCCAGCCAAGTACCCATGGAATGTGCCTTATTGAGGTGGTTATCAGAATCTGAACTCAGCTTCAGTTGCACTGTGGGCCACATAGAATCCTCTCAGAATGATCTCTAAGAACGGGGGTCTGCAACATTCATCTATCAATCTCACACACCAGTGGTTGAGGGATCCTATGCAGGTAGTTCTTGCACATTTAGTCTTCCCTGAATGTGGGCACCAGAAAAAAGCCCTAGGACAGAAAGGCAGATGTTAGAACTCTTGCTTGCGGTGGTGCATGGTAAGCATGCATGGAAGACAGCCACTGGGGCTGTATGAAATCAGAAGAAATGGGGCACAGAGCATCATAAACTTCTACCTCTTGCATGTTCAGCCCTGATTATCCCTATATGAAGTCCTTTCTGTCACTGACTCTTCACAGTTGTAGCAAAAATAATCTCTAAAGAATCATCTAGGAGCACCTAGGTGGCTCAATCAGTTAAGTGTCCGATTTCAAGTCAGGTCATGGTCTCATGGCTGGTGAGTTGCAGCCCCAGGTTGACCTCCATGCAGACCGCTCAGAGCTTGGAGCCTGCTTCTGATTCTGTGTCTTCCTCTCTCTCTCTGCCCTTCTCCCTCTCATGTACTTACTCTCTCTCAAAAATAAGCATTAAAAACAAAAAGACTAATCTAAAATAAATCCTCAAAAACCTCACAGTGGTTAGCGGGAAAAACTATGGTACCACACTGCAGGTGTTCATGCAGGTGAATCTGAGATGCATAATCTCCCTCTTTCATTATACAACTTTCACCCAACAGCACTTCAGATAGTCTAAAGTACTGACATGTTAGAGTGATCCAGACTTCCCTCCCTATTAGACCTGGTCCTTGTTGGCCATGTCCTTCCATCTGCTCCCTTTGCTATAACTGCGTGGTCCCTGTTATCACAAGGCACAGAAGCACCAAAATATGACTCTGAATCCTGAGTGAACCTCCCTGCATCCATTAAATAGCAGCAAACTTCATCCATATGAGAATTGTGTCAGTCAACTTAACCAGTATGATGACACTTTTTCCTGACAGTCTACTGCATGAAGCGTGCAAAGGGAGCAGATGGAAGTCATCGCTGCAGGTTTGGGAACATCCTCACTGTGATCCCTGGAAGCACTGTGTTTGCAAGTTGGTCATAGGAGTCATGGGAGAGGAGCCAGTTCTACCTGTACTCATAGATTCCTGAACCTGTGAATTCTGTTTATTGAAAACAAATTATTATAAATTGATTATTGTTTCCAAGCATGTACCATAACCTGAAGGATAGCATTCCAATGTACAAGATATTGTCCTTAAATAGTGTCTTAGCTTAGCTTTTTATAGATTTTTCCAACTTTCTATCAGCCTATTGCTTCTAGGTGATGAAGGATAGGGTAGGACTGGTGAATATCTTTTATGTGCATCTGTAATTGCACTTTCTTTTCAATAAAATAAATCCCTTGGATAAGCCAATGTAATGAAGGGCCTCACGTTTATTAATCAAATCCTCTCTACACTTTAAAAATTGTTTTTGGCACAAATATGAAATTTGGGGAAGGCAAATTTATATTCATTTATTGTTCCAATAAAGAAAAAAAAATTGACCTGCCAGATATTGGCCCCAACATAACCAAGTACCAAGTGGCAGCTTGGAACCTTCAAGGGATAGAGCCATGTTGAGGATTTAAAGTCCATCTTTTCTGCTACAAGTTTGGGTGTACAATAGCAGAAGAAACTGTATTACATATTGTAAGAATCCCTGCTACCAGGATCAATGTATAGCCTGTATCCTTGTCAGCATGGCTATGTCAATCATGAGGACTGGGTGGCTGAGGACACAAGGAGTGGCTGCCATGCTCTGGGTGAATCATCCTGCTTACCTGGATATTCCGCAGTTCTTCTGATGTGTCTATATTCTGACGAGCATTAACATGAGACACAAACATTCAGACCCTTGTTTTTTCACCACCATACATCTATCTACATGTGTCTTCCCTAGAACTCTGTGTCTCCAATTTTCAATTTTTCTCCTTCCTGGTTTCTACCAACTAGCTAAGCTGTTTATCACTACCCAGGAATCCATTTTTAATCTTAGAGCTGAGCCATTTTTCTCTCCATATAAATGTGAAAATTTTCATTTTCTGGACTACTGCTACATCCAAAAGCCACAGTAAATCCAGCAAAGTCAGGCCATCTCAAGAAGCTTCATGATGACCACAGCTAAATTTGTCTTCCTCCTCTATGTTTATCCTCCACTTTCTCCCATTGTGACATCATCATGTAGCTGAGTGTGCTGTGTCTTTTTTCCTTTCCAGTTGTAAACAATAACAGTGGCAAGGACCATTTGTCTGTCTGCTTGTTGTTTCCACCGTTACCACTAACAAACCCATTCCTACTTTGGTGCGAGTTTGCTGCTGATAATTATCTTTGTGGGAGGCAATTTCCCAGCGCTTACCACAGAAGCCGAGGCAAAGCAAGATTCCTATAGTATCCAGCAGCATGACTCAGCCTTAACCAATGTGATGGTTCAACTAGAGTTTAAACCCTGAGTTACTAGGGCGAAAAGGCATAGATTATGCAGAAATTATTTTCTGTGGTTCATTATATAGACACAATATCTCCCAGCAGTTGAGGTACCAATGGTAATGTCATAACCAGACTGTCCCATAGGCATGACCTTGACTCAGGCTTCAGCTGCCAGGTCCCTTTGGTTCTTGTCCATCCTCTAACCTTGTTCTCCATCCTCTATTAATTTAGCAAGTGAGTACATATTCTTATAATTTCCTTTTCTGCCTTCATTAGAATTTTTTTCCTATTATTCACAGTTAAAATTTGGACTAAAATGGTATCTGATGATCCAGATTTATTCAAGGACAAATGAATCCATCAAATCGGGGAGAATGATTGAGTTACAGAAGCCATCACAATTTCATGGGAAAAAATACTAGAGTCTGAGTCAGGATATGTTAGCAATAATAATGAAATAGTTGTTACTAATATTAACTTCTACTAGTATATGGATCTAAAATTCTCAATTCTTTCCATTCTACTATACTAGATCTGGCTTTGCATCTTATTGATTTTGCGGTGTGCTGGTCAATGTTTAATGACCAGCATTTCAGAAAAGAAGAGACAACCTGATTTGTAGCATATTGCCAGTTTCCCTGGTGTAAATACTCCCGTGACAGTCAATCTCAAGCTATAGATTTGACATCGTTGATGGTGGAGTTAGGAGCAGATGCCCATAGTTGGCTTTCCTAGGTTGTTATAAGTGACATCAAATACACTGCTACATATGGTTTTGATGAAATCAGTTAATTTCCTCACATTCTGTTTCTGAATCTTCAACACCAGGAATGAATAGATAATCTCTAGGTGTCTTCCCTGGAGTAAAATGTAGTTTTAATTCTGAGTATATAGTTGCACAAAAGATGAATTAAGCATAACACCAACCCTTTGATGAAAATTTTTGGTAAGATTTGTGGATTCACTGTAAATAGAATCAGCTGTAAATATTTTTGAATTGGTGTATCATGACAAGAAGTGTTCTATGATTAAATTTCCATTTTTAAAAGGAAAAAAATGAAACATGTTTCTACTTCAGAAATTCGATTGCCAGCTTGTTGGAAGTTTGTGGAAACAGTATTTTCAGTTGACAATGTGCATCAGTGTGGTGGGCAAGATACCAGGAGAGAAGGCCGAGAATTGGAAATGTTAGAAAAAGCAAAAGCCTAAGAATGCAAACTGAAAAACCTTATGCTTAACTCAGCTGACATCAGGAGGCTTGTCTCACACTCTAGCAAATATTTGAATCAGTTGCGACATTAGCTCGAGGAACTAAAATAAGTTTACTTAGACATTTAAATTGGACACTCTCTCTTAGTAAAATAATTTGTGGCAGCCTACCTATGTTGCTGCCCATCTTCCTTTCTCATGAATCACCACACTTCACAACTTCAGGCACCTAAGCTATTGGGGGAGGTGGGGGAAGAACCCTCCATAATACCCAGGGAAGAGGAGGAGAGATCTGGGATGAAGTAAAACTTGATTAGTTTAAGCCAATAGTGGCAATTTCCATTCCCATTCATTGATTTGGAAGTGGTATCAACATCCAGCCAGAGAGAGTTTGTTGAAAAGATTGGGGGAAATTTTTCTCTACCTTTACAAAGGTATGGAGGTAAATATCATTCCTTTATAATCTCTGAAAGCTATTTTCGTGTGCCACTAGGAATTGTGGCAGACATCCTGGGGAAGTAAGGAAAGCTGGCTAAGATGACCATCCAACACCCTACAGATGACAAGCAGAAAGGCAGAATGAAACTGAATCTTTGGTAATGGATCAGGGTCACCAAATTAACTAATCTTGGAACTGTCTCACTTTGGGCCCCTTTGTTATGTGAAATAAGCAAATTTCTTTGTAAATCACTTCTAACTTGTCCAATTTTCTATGTCCACATATTATAAAACTACTTTCAATTATTCTTTGAATATTAGATATAGCCCTTCTTTCCACACATATTTAGTGTAAATAAGTCAATTAAATAAATGTAGGTGGACATTAGTAAAGACAAAGAAAAATAAAAATTAGAGATGGAGAAAATAAAATTAGAGATAACTAAGTGGTAGGAATGTTCTGCTTTATTAGTGTGGTCAGAGAGGGTCTTATAATAAAATGCTGTCAAAATGAAGCATGGAGAGAAAAAAAAAGAGTAAAACGATAGGCAAAACATTAGAGACCTGTAGGAAAATTTCTTACTGGCCTAATGTGTGTAATATTGGAGTTTCCAAAGAGTAGGGGTGTAGGTGTGTGGGGGGTGTGTGTGCACATGTGTGTGGCTGTGTTTGAAAGAATAATATTTAAGTTTTTCCAATTTTTATGGATACTATAAGCCCACAGATTCAAGATATATAATCACATACAAGCATAAGAAATATGAAGAAAACTATAGCAAAAGACATAATAATGAAATTTGTGAAAACCAGTGGTAAAGCAAAAAAAATAAATAAAGACAAACAGGGAAAAATACACTATATACACAGAAACAAATGATAATAGCATATTTCTTATTGAAAATAGTGTATGTGAGAAGGCAGTTGAATAATGTCTTTAAAGTACTGGAAAAGCAAGCAAAAACACCTCTTAACCCAGAATCCTTTGAAAAGATAAAAATGTCAGCAAAAATTGAAAGTAGAATGTACACAAAACAGTAGATTTCATTTTTTCTTTTCTTGTCTCTTCTTTACTATACTTACTTACTTACTTTTTTTTTTTACAGGTGGATCATAATTTTTTATAAGTTGTTTTTAAACAAAATAACTGAGAACTTAGTTGAGAATCTGAGCTTCCAGTTATATATGGCTGCAGGCATCCTACCCCACCTCACTCTCCCCATGCTTGAGTGGTATGTGCCCTGCTTCTACCATTGGTTGGGGATTCTAGCTTTGTATCTATCCTAAATACCTCCTAAAGGAAATGTTAAAGAAAGATTTTAGGCAGAAGGAGAATGACACCTGATGGAAATCTCCTTCCATACAAAGGAATTAAAGGCACTGGGATTGGTAACTACTTGGGTAATTGCACAAGATTATTTCCTTACTGCTTACATATTATCAGAGATAATTGTTTTCTTTTATTTAAAAAAACTTTAATGCTTATTTATTTTTGAGAAAGAGAGAGAGAGAGAGTGGGAGAAGGTCAGAGAGAAAGGGAGACACAGAATCTGAAGCAGGCTCCAAGCTCAGAGCCTGAAGTGGGGCTTGAATTCATGAACTGTGAGATCATGACATGAGCCACCCAGGCACCTTGCAAAGATAATTGTTTAATACAAATAGTAAACATGTATTTGGTGTATTATACATAAAGTAAAATATATGACAAAAGTAGCATAGAAGCCATGCACGTATACTGAGTTTCTTACAAGCACTGATGTGTTATGATAATGATTAGAAAGTAGATTGTGATAACTTAATGCTTGCTGTACAAATTGTAAAGCAATGATTTAAATAACCCGGAAGTACAGATAATAAGCCACAGAAGGATAAATGTAGTCATAAAATGAATTCAATTAGTTCAAAATAAGTCAGAAAAAAAGAGACAGAGAACATGTGAGACAAATGTAGAACAAATAGGAAGATCATACACTTAAACCTGACTATATCAATAATTGTATTAAATGTAAGTAGTCTAAACACCCCAGTGAAAGGCAGAGATTGTCGACTGGGTGAGGGTAAAGCCAGGTCCAGCTATATGCTTTCTCCAAGAAATGTACCTGAAATACAGAAACACAAATTTTAAGAACAAAGGTTAAAAAAAAAAAAAAGATATGCTATGTGAACACTAATCAAAAGAAGCTAGGTGGCTATATTAACATCAGAGTACATTTCAGAGTAAAGATTGTGATAAATGAGTGAATTAGTCAAGAAGGTATAATAATCTTAAATGTTCATTCACCAAAGAACAGAATTTTAAAACACATGAAGCAAAGTTGATAAACTACAAATGAAATAGAGAAATTTACAATTTTGGTCAGAAATATCAATAACCAAATAGACAACCTATGAAGATATAAAAGATGTGATCAACAATACCAAATAACTGGACCTAACTGACATTTTTAAAATATTCCACCAGAAAAAAGTACACAAACACACATTCTGTCTAATACACACAGAAAATTTAACACTAGCAATAATATTGTGAACCATAAAACAAATCTTAGTACATTTAAAAAGATTCTGAAGTTTGTTCTTTGCCCACAACAAAAATAAAATTAAAAAAAAATCTGTAACAGAAAGATACCTGGCAAAGTGCCAAATATTTGAAAATGAATTAACACAGATCTATATAACCAAACAAAAAAGAGAAATGATAAAGCATTTTAAACTGAATGGAAAAAAATATATATTAAAGTCTATAGGATACAACAAAAACACAATTTAGGGGGAAATTTATGGTGTGAAATACATGTATATGAAAAGCCAAATGATCTCAAATCAGAAAACTCAGGTTCCACTTTAAGAAAATAAAAACAAGGGGCACTTGAGTGACTCAGCTGGCTAAACACCCAGCTCTTGATTTTGGCTCAGGTCATGATCACATGATTTGTGAGACTAAGCCCCATGTCTGGCTCTGCACTGACAGCATGGAGCCTGCTTTGAATTCTCTCTCTCCCTCCCTTTCTATCCACCAACCCCCATGCTTTCTGCATGTCTCTCAAAATAAATAAATAAAAATTAAGAACAAAAGAAAGAGATAAAATAGTTATTAGTACAGATTAAAAATAATAAAATTATTGGTAAAAATGTTAGAATGGAAAATTGATACAATTGAAAACAGAAAAATCACAAATTATCAAAATCAGGAATAAGAAAAGAAATCACTCTCAATATTATAGATATTAAAAGGATAGTAAGGAGATATTTTAAATAACTCAGTGTCTATAAGCTTGATAAGCCAGAGGAAAGGCTAAATTCCTTGAAAGACACAATAAAAGTCTACTCAAAAATATTCTCACCTCTACTGAAGACTTTTCATTTTACCAAAAAGCTGTCTACAAAGAAATCCCCAGGCCCAGAATAACTTCACCGGTGAATTCCACCAAATATTTCATGAAGAAATAAAAATAATTCCACACAAACTCTTCTGGAAAATTGAAGAAAACACTTTTCAGTTCTTCTTTGAGGCCAGCATTTTACTGATAACAAATCCAGATATACAGATTATAAGAAAATGAACCTATATAATATCATTCATAAGCATACATACAAAAATTCTAAGCCAATTTTAGCAAATAAAAACCAACAATATAAAAAAGGATAATGTATTGTGAAGAAGGGGCTTTACCCCAGGAATACAAGTTTGCTAAATATTTGATTGTTTAAATCCATTGTTTAAAAATGTTCAAAAGGCACTTTAAAAAACATTTAAAAATACATTTTTCTGACTTATTGGTGGATCACTTAAAATAAGCAAGTCACCACACATTTCTAAACCATTCACAATACTATTACCTTACATACAAGTTTGCTAAATATTTGAAAGTCAATCACTAACCTTAACTATATTACCTAAAGAAGAAAATTCATATGATCATATCACTTTGTGGAGAAAAATATTTTGACAAAGTCCAATATCCATCCCTTTTAAAAACTCTCAGAAAATTGAGATTAGAAAGAAATATCCATACCTTGATAGAAAGTATCTGCAAAAATCCTACACATCTAGCATCACACTTAATGGTAGAAACCTGAATGCTTCCCTCTGTACAGTCAGGGTATCTCACCCTTTGGCTCTGTCTTACCAGTTCTATCCAACATTGTACTAAAGGTTATAGCCCTTCCTACTAGGTTAAGAAAAGTAAATAGAATATTTAAATTAGAAAGGAAGGAGTGATTTTTTTCTTTATTTACTTATGATAAAGTTACCTAAGTATATAATTCAGTGTATCTATTAAGAAACAACACAAAACCATTAAAACTACTAAGAGAGTTTAGCAAGTTTGCAGGATAGAAGATAAATCTACAAAAATCAGTTTTATTTCTTTTTCCTTGCTAGAAAAAAATATATCTGTACATAGGAAACTATAAAATATTGGTGAAAGAAATGACAGCAGACCTAAATAAATGAGAAGATCTGTTGTGTTTATGTGAAAGGAAGTTTTATATTCTTAAGAAGTCAGTGCTCCACAACATGTCTGTGGATTCATTGTAATCCTAATCAATATCCCAACAGTCTTTATTTTTTGTAAGAATTGACAGATTCTCAAATGTATATGGAAATGCAAACTACTTAAAATAGCAGAACAGCTTTGAAAAAGAAGAGCAAAGTTGGAAGACAAACAGTACTTTATTTCAGGATTTATTCTATTCTCCTTACAAAGCTAGAGGCATAAACACAGTATAGAATTAGTATAAAGACTGACAAGTAGATCAATGGAACACAACAGCAAGTTCAGAAATAGATCTACACAGATATGTTTTTTTTATAAAGTTGCAAAAGCAATTCAATAGATAAAGAAAAATTTTCAACAAATGTTATGGAAGAATTGAGTATACATATGCAAAAATGATCTTCATCAATATCTCATACCATACCATGTACAAAAATTAAGTCACAATGCATCATATACCTAAATATAAAACACATAACTATAAATTTTCTTAAGGAAAAGACTGGATACATCCTTTATAACCTTAATTATGCAAAACTTCTTAGATACAGAGCTACATGTATAATTCATAAAAGAAAATTCTGATAAATTAAAATTAAGAGTAAAATCTTCTCTTCAAAAGATACTCTTAATGGAATAAGACAAGCCACAGAGGGTGGGTGGGGGGATATTGCAAAGCATATATCTGATACATAATGTGTAGCTTACACATGCAAATTACTCCTAATGTTCAATAATATGAACACAATCCAATTTAAAAAATAACATTTGAACAGACATATTATCAAAGAATAAACATAGGCCTATCAAAAGATGCTCATCTTCATTAGGACCTAAAATGCAAATTAAAGTCACTATCCACCTGTCAAAGTTTCTAAAATTAAAAAGATGAATGAGTTTAAGTGTTGACAAGGATGTGGAGACACTGGAACTCTTACATATTACAGGTGGAAGTATAAAGTAGTACAACCAGTTTGGAAGTAGTTTGACAACTTTTTAAAAAAAAGTTATATGACCCAGACATTCCACTGCTAGATATTTAGCCAAAAGAAATGAAAATATATGTCTACATAACACTTGCACATGGATGGTCATATTTATTATAGTTAAAAACTGGAAACGACCCAAATGTCCATCAAAAAACTGTGGCATATCCATACAACGGAATAACACTCAAAAATTAAAAAAAAAATGATGAATGAGTGATAAACTCTAGAGTAGGGACAAATTTTAAAAGAAATATGTTGGGTAAAAGAAGAGGGACAAGAAATAAGTATACACTGGATGATCCCATTCATGTAAGTTTCTAAGAAATACAAATTAATGTATAATTACAGAAAGCAGATTAGTAGCTGTTTGAATATGAGACATGGTAGGAAAGGTGTTGGAAGGAAAGAATTACAACGGAGGAAAAGAAAACTTTAGGTGGTGTAAATCTTTCAATACCATGACTGTGATGACGCTTTCCTAAGTGCATATGTGCATATACATACCAAATTATACATTTAAATGTGTGCAGTTATTGTATTATTGTATGTCAATTATATCTCAATAAAGCTGCTGAAAGCAAACTCATAACAGAAAAAAGAAATGAGGTCAAGAGAAACAGAGCCAGATTATGTCCAGCCTTCAAGTCCTAGCAAGGAATCTTAATTGTATTCAAAGTGCAGTAAAGAAAAAAGACTTTAATTGCCTTGTTGAGTGCTCCACTTTAACATAAGTGAAACTCACTCACTCCACGTGTCAAGCATGGTACTAAGTGCTTTCACTTAGACGCCATTTTGTCTTACCAGAATCCCTGTGATGATTCTTCTTACTGATAAGGAATTTGATGATCATGGAGACCAAGTGATTCCCCAAAGGGCCAGGTGGCAGTGCTGGGATATGATTATGGCTTGTCTTTCTGAAAAATACATTTATGCTCAGCTGCACAGAGCATTCTGTCCTAATGGGTAGGAGCTTGCATTGCAGAGGGAGAGAGGAGATAAATCCCCAAACAACTGTAACACAAAGTGGATCATGTTCACTGTTATTCAAAGATATAAACCAAGAGCTGTAAGATCTCAGTGGAAAAGGGAGAGAAGTATTCTGAAAGAAGTAGATGAGGTAGAAAGTAAGAAATTTTTACAGAGCAGGTAGGTCTTACCTGGACCTTCAGTGATGGATAAGATATGACCAGGTGAAAGGCCGGGAAGCAGAGCTTACTCAGTAGAAGAAACTGCTTATATAAAGCTAAAAGTCAAAAAGTAAACAAAGTCAAAAAGTCAAAAGCAAAGTTCTTGGAGTGTAATACTTCAGCTCTCCTGGGAGGGGCTTAAAGTGGTTGAAGGAAACAGAGTAAAGCACATTGTTTGGAAATTTGGCCAAAGTCTGATAATTTGGTCTATCCCAAAGCAAAATTGTGTGTTCTCTGGATGGGTGGTCAGCTTCTTCTTGATGCATGGTGAATGTTCTCTGCTCTGCATTCCAGTGGATTGGATGAAACCATGATTGCTCAAGTTTTGTTCTTGATGGAAGAATTTCCATAGGTGTATAGAGAATTAACGCTGAAAGACACCAATAAATCATGTGCTCTAATCTCTTTTATAGATAAAATAATGACTGAGAGAGGTGAGGTATCTTGTTTGAGGTCAGTTGGTAGCAATGTGATATTTAAGGCCAAGTACAAATTTCCCAGACAAGTCAGCTTTCTCCTGCATCAGGTTGCCATCTATCCTGAGCCCAGGGACTTATCTTTCCTGAGCTTCCTCTGCATGATTTTAATAATAAGGAGTTAAAGTTAGGACTGTCTGATGGAGGTGAGATTATCACAGCAAACAACACTTTGTTGGAAACAGATTGATGCCAGTGCTTGTGGGCAGAAGTCTAAAAGTAGCCTGACTAGATTGCTGGATTGAGAATCTCTTAATATAAATGAAAATTTTATGTTGGTAACTGAATGCAGCATGTTTTGAGCTTGAAGAGTGTCTGGGTCTTGGGCAGAGAAATGAGCCTGCAATCGTGGGACACACAAGGCACGATACCTTCTATGTAATCATATAAGTCATTGATGGGATAAACAGAATAAGCACATTGAAACCTATATTTCTGCAAATTCATTAAGGGGATAGCTATTGATTATTCACTATGTGTCATGTACTGCTTAGGTCAGTATAACAGGGAGTTAGAGGAAACCACTGTTATTGTTGTCTGTTGTAGGTGTACTCTACTTCTCTGGCCCCACCCGGTCAGTACCTTTTCTTCTTTACCCCTGTCCTGCTCTGTGTGGTTTAGGTGTGCCTGACAATCACAGTATACCCTGTAGCTATTGGGATGAGCAGGGCATTCACACAGACCTGCCCCAACCACATTACCCTAAACTCCTAACCGCAGCAAAGCCCCAGGGATGAGCATTAGACCCTAGCCTAGCCAATCAGAATCTCTCCCTGGGAAATTGTATATGACCGCTAGAGAGAAATATTCTCTCTTTTCTTTTAGTTTGTACCATCAAGCATGTGATTCCAGAACATTGAGCAGCCACTGCTTGGCAAAAGTCCACAGGAATTGTGGGCAAATAAGACCAGTTCTCAGAAAGAAAGACGACAACAGCCAAGAGATGTCAAGCTGTGCCATGAATCCTTGGATACAATCATGTCACCCCAGTGCTTCCCACTCACATGGACTAATACTCTTATTGTGGTGTTTAAGATACTTTGAATGCAGTCTTTTTAAAGGGAAGTGTTCACACTTAAGAAGTAATACAAAAAAACATGCCGTGAGCCCCCACTGTGTGCCAAGGTATATTCTGGGGAAAAACTCTGGAATTGAGTTAGGTATGCTCCTAACCTTGCAGGGGTCACAGCTAGTTTGGGAGACAGGTATACAAATCCAGATGGCAACTCCGGTAGAAAATAATAATAGTATAAGTATCAGCACCCTTGAAAGATAAAGAATGGGTCAAGAAAGTCATCCCAAACCTGCAGACACTAGACAGCATAGTCCTCAATGACAAATAGTTGGTCTGAAACAAAACTTAGGAGCAAAGGCTTTCAGCTGGAAGGAAACCATCTGCAAAATATGGGATTTTAAAGTAGCTTTGCACATCTGGAGACCTCTGACGTTAGTACTGTCAGGAAGAAGTCACTGGAAATGAGTCTGGAGATGCAGGGAGGAACTAGATGGTGGGTGCTTTGAGAGAACACAGCCAACCAGTGAAGGCAAATGCTAGGACGCCTTAAGCCATAGAATAGGGACACAGTCACTCAACTGAGAAGACTCGTACATTGAGGATCCAGGGCTATGGTGCTTGCTGGAAAAGTCCCAGAAGACACAGAAATGATGCAAATCCAATAAAGAACATCAGATGTCACTGCTGTCAGAGAAGCAGTCACTGAGTAGACTACAACTATGGCTGCCCATTGCAGACAAGCCCCCAGGCCATCAAACCCCAACAGAATGTCTCCCTGCCCAAGACACCTACTGATCGTGGAGAACATCGTTTTGAAACCTTTCTAAACCTCCAATCACCATGCACATCATTTCTCAATGGACCATTTTCCTGGGCACACTTTCCTCACATAAGCCAGATAGTCCTACAACTGGTCTAAAGTTTATTCTTGCAAACTTCTTCCCACTCAGAGGGAAATTTTTTTCATGAAGTGTTTGGGATTTATCAGCTGTGTAACACAATAATCATGAGATTTAAGCTGTTGAAAGCTGGAGTTGTGGCTTACTTATCTCCGAATCCCAATATGTAGATCCTTACCCATAGGTAGATGTGCAGTGACTGTTTACTGAATGGCATTTTGGGGCATATTCCTTCCCCTCTGTGAGAATATCCAAAGCAAAAACTGCATACCTTCAGTTTCCTGAAAGCCTTGATGTGTTATTTTTCCATTAATTATCCAGCAATCAGAGATTTGGGCTTAATATTTTAAGAAGCAGAATTTTAATGAGAAGTGAAGTGTAAATATTTATGTCCAAAACAACATAGATGCAATTAATCGGAGCCCTATTGTGTGAGGGTCGGAATTTCTAGGCATTGTGTTCCCTAATTATATTCTCTAGGCTCTGTAGTTTATTGCTACTTCCCCTTTGGTATGGCCTTGATTTTGTAAGTAGAATTATTTGGCAATAAATATAGGGTCCAAATCAGTCCCCAAGAAGCAATGCAGGATAAGCATACTGAATCTTATCCTAGATGAAAAATCCTATTTTACTATCTGTGTAAAAAGATTGACTCTTTATGCAAACCTGATATCAATGTCTATGTATAATTGTCTAAGCAGGTAGTTGCCTTCTCAAACATCTGTTAACACTGGCAGGCCCCAAAATAAACCTCCACATTAGCAACTTGCACTTTAAAAAAAACATTTATCCGGAAACATCTGCTGAGCTATTTTCTGTTTTCCCCGCTCCGTTCTTCCCTTTCAGGTCTGTTGAGGCAGAGTGAGGTGAATGTACAGCTTGAGACTTTAGAAGGGAAACAGCTACTTGGAAGGAAGGAAATGAAAGCTAGAAAGCTCAGGGAAATACATGAGGTCGAGGGGGGTTGGGGGGCAGGATGACATCCTGGGCGAGTGCATCTCTCTAGAATGCAGGGTGGAGCACTAGGCTCATACCCCCACTGTGTCTCTTCCCACCTGGGTAGATTCAGGCAACCAGCTTTCTCTTAAATACGTAGGGCTTCTTTTAAATGCTTATAACAGTGACAGTTTCAGAAACTTACCATGAAGCCCCTTATATCATCTGTAAGAATATCCGTAAATTTGTTTAGCATACAGTGCCATTCTATATAAACCGATTGAATCAATTCTTGATAGGTTACAATTTCAAGAGAAATAATCAATGAGGAAATGAATCGAGGTTCTCCCAAATCACTCTGATGTTTGGCATACAGACACTGAAAATGTTCTTTAGCTCTTGTTCATGACAGTTAAACACTCTAATTCACAAGAGGATGGCATATGAAGGAGTACTTGACAGGACCTAATGCCGTCACTCCTCACCAACTTCAGGACAAGTCCACTCTTCCTCCTGAGATTGGAAACTCCTTGAGAGAGAAAAAAAAAGAAGAAAAAGAAACAAATAACTGAATTTTACTTCTTTGTTTTGTTGTTGATTTGTTTCCCACTGGCTTTAACACAGAGCTCTGAGCAGTGAGAGGTGTCCAGAAAAGCACGCTGAATTGAACCTAGTTGAATCAGACCTCCACTCAGCAATTTCCTACTCGACACATCCCCAAAGGCAAGGGAAATGAAAGCAAAACTGAACCCTTGGGACTTCATCAAGATAAAAAGCTTCTGCACTGCAAAGGAACCAATCAAGAAAACTAATAGGCAACCGACAGAACGGGAAAAGATAGTTGCAAATGACATA
>NC_043700.1:187148513-187200105 GCF_006229205.1 Suricata suricatta | reverse complement strand
GTGGGAATGTAAACTGGTACAGCCGCTCTGGAAAACAGTGTGGAGGTTCCTCAAAACACTATCCATAGAACTCCCTTATGACCCAGTAATAGCACTGCTAGGGATTTACCCAAGAGATATAGAAATGCTGATGCATAGGAGCACATGTGCCCCAAAGTTCATAGCAGCACTGTCAACAATAGCCAAAACACGGAAAGAGCCTAAATGTCCATCACCTGATGAGTGGATCAAGAAGATGTGGTATATATACACAATGTAGTACTACATGGTAATGAGAAAGAATGACATATGTCCATTTGTAGGAAAGTGGATGGACCTGGAGGGTGTCATGCTAAGCGAAACAAGCCAGGCAGAGAAGGATAGAAACCTTATGTTTGCACTCATAAGTCTAGCAGGAGAACAGGAGAAACCTAATGGAGGACCAGGGGGAGGGGAAGAGGGAAAGAGAGTTGGGGAGAGAGAGGGATGCAAAACTTGAGAGACTATTGAATGCTGAAAATGAACTGAGGGTTGAAGGGAAAGGGGGAGGGGGGAAAAGAAGTGGTGGTGATGGAGGAGGGCACTTGTGGGAGGAGTACTGGGTGTTGTATGGAAATCAATTTGACAATAAAATATTTTTAAAAAACCGAATAAGGGATAGAAGATGGTGGCATCATTTCATTTCTGGGCTTGGCCTCTTCCATGGGTGCATGGATTCTGAACATCCTGGGAAATTCTAGTTCTTGAGTTTTTAACTACTCATAAAGCCCTTTAGCTCCAAACTTATGTATTTTTCTAAAATGCAACTATCTTGGGAGACATTTTCAAGTTTTTAGTTGTTTTCCTATTTTAATTTCAGGCTTTACCTCCTCAGGCATCCAATCTCTGCTCTACTTCTCCAGTACATTTTAAATGTCTGGGTGTATTTATGATGGTTGGTAAAGTAGATGAGTCTTGAAATGTCAGTGCTTTACCATGAGACAAACGTATTCGTGTGGACATCAGATTGGGGTGAGGGGCTGTGTGGAACGCAGCTATCCATGGATCCACAGGATAGAAACTCTAGTATTATCAACATGTGACTTCCAAGGTCATCTAGGGCATTGATGTCCTCCAGGCAGGTGGGAGACTATCTTGTTCCCTGGTGGCCTCTTGATCTGTAAAACGGACATGCTAATAATTGTTGGGAGGAAATAAATGAGCTAAAATACTCAAAGGGCTCAGCATAGCATTGAGGGTATTTCAAAAACTCAACGTGTGTTTATTTTTTAGCTTCCTAAAGTTAGCCTCCAATAAATGATACCTACTTGTGTAGCATAGATCCTTACACAAGCAATGGTTTCTCAGTTTTTCCTGCTCCTCTGTGAGCCACTTGATCTATCCAATTCCTTGTTTCCTGTTGCCTGCAACCAAAACTTCTTTAGCTGGCACCTTTAGAGTGCTATGCTGTTATTACCAACTAGGTTATATCTAAGTGTTAGCATCTAGACTCTAGCATCTCAGTCTTGTTACTTAATTCTTTTTAAGCAATTTACATCTTGGATACAGAAGTAAAGAGATTGTTCTACACATCACAGATAATATAGGCCTCCAGGGTATCACAGTTTGAACTGACCAGATAGCTGCTGTTATTACTTGTTTTCTTTCTGAAGTTTTCTGGAAAATGTTATTTCCAATGTCATGTTTACAACCGCAGGTAATAGGCACATGCTTAGTATGGGTGTGTTCTTTATTCTTCTTCCGTTCACGAATCATGTTTTCTGAGATTTGTGTTTTAAAATAAATCCACTTAATGTGATTGTTTGAAGTGAAACTTCACAGGATGCCCTTGTTTCTCCAACACATCCATGCATTTGTTTCTTTCTCAGATTATGCAACTGTCCAGTCTTTGACAGCATATCCAGTCCAGTTTAAATGTCATCCAAACACTCCTGAAAAAAGGGGACCCCTCAGACTCCCAGCCTTCTGGGGCCCCTCCTCTTTCCCAGGTAATTACAAGCTACTTTACAGATGTAAGTTCTCCTATGTTTCCAGCCTGGTTTTAAAAGCCCTTATGTAAACAGTGTTGTTCTGCCTGTAGGGTTGGGTTTTTTGTTTGGGGGGGGTGCATGATTTATGTTTGTTACCAATTGGAATCATACTGTTTTTCTCACTTAACAATATGTCTCTGAGAAATTTACATGTTAATATAGATCACCTTAGTTATTTTAGAGACCACATAGTGTTCTATGCAAGGTCCAAGACGATCAGCCATTCTCTTATTAATAGGCATTAGATAGTTTCCTGACTTTTGCTATTCCAAGCAATACCACATGGGCAACCTAATGCCTGATTTGCTAGATTTCAGTGAAAGTGTTTCTCTGGGATAGATCTCTAGAATTATCCATAACGCTAATCTGCAAATGTACATTTCCAACCGAATGTAAGTTTCTGTTCCCTAGCCCTTTGCTAAAAATGGCTATTATTAATCTTTACATTTTTGCCAAGCCTGTGGGTGAGGAATAGTATCTTGTTCTTTTAATTTGTATTTCACTGGGCTTGAACAGCTTTTCACATATCTATTGATCTTTTGTATTTTTCCTTCTATCAGTTTCATGTTCAATTTTCTATTAGGCCATTAGTCTTATCTCATTGATTGGTGGGAGTTATTTACATATCCCAGATATAACCATTAGCTTACAGTATACATTGCAAATGTTTTCTTCTTTTCTAGGTTTTTATCTACCTTTGGTTCCTTTGCTCTCCTTTGAATCTCTTATTTGTCATTAGGTTCTTCAGTTGTTTGGAATTCATGTTGACACTATGCTTAGCTCCATTTACCTCCATCCTGGAAACAATTTACAGATAGTCTAGCTTTTGGTCCCGGAAGTGCACTTTTGTGTTCTACAACCAAGTCACAGCTTTGCCCTTTGGCTTTACACTCCCTGGGATTTTTTGATCAACTAGTCTACATTCTGAATTTAGTATTTCATTTCTTCTAGAGCTTGTGGTGCCCTGAATAGTGTGGTATAGATCAGATGGCTTGTGCTCCATTATTCTTCTAGGTCAGCAACTTACCTCTCTACTTCTGGCTGTGAGAGAAGAGGCTGATATGTATGAGCACATCACAATTCAAATACATCCAGTCATTATTATGACATAATTACTATCACTCCCTAAACGGTAATAATTCTTCACCATGCTTTCCGTTTTCCAGAGCTGAGATAGAAAAATGCTCTTGTTCAAATGATGAGAGACAAACCGGAGACCTGGTGTGATAGTTAATGCCTTCTCTTCCTTCCTCCCCATACCCATATGTGTAGAGAGCTCTGTTAACCCCAGCGATGTGGATCGCTGGGTGTATGAAGTACAGAGGCACTAAAAGAATATTGAGTGTTTAGATGAGAGTCAGGAATAGGATGGCAGAAAGAAATCTGGAAGTGAAGTTTCCGAGGTAGGCATCGAGAATAATCAGAGTTCTGTAGGTCAGAGCGATGACTTTGAATCTAATTCCAAATGAAATGGGAACTATTGGAGGGCTTTAATTTATGCACAAATATGCTCTAGTATTTGTTTCTAAAAAGGTTATCATGGCTGTTGAGTGAAGGAAGACTTTTTAAGGGACAAAAATTCTGGAAGAGATCGTACACAAGGTTTGAATGTGTGTTCAATGGAGAAAGACAGGATGCAAAGCATATTTTCATGTTCAAATCTGTCCCCTGATGCATCAGTCAGAAAAAAAAAGCAATGCCTTTGAGTCATTTTACCTTTAGTATTCTGTTTTCAACCATCAGCTAGAACCTAAGATTTTACCTTTTGGAGACATGTCCAAGAGGAAGGGTGTTTTCAAGAACAAACACTGATAATAATTATTTTTTTATTTTAAACATTTCTGTTAGGTTAAAACCATACTGTTCAGACTCCCCACTACTATTATCCTGACAGAGAAATAATTGATCTTGCCAAGTTAATGGAAATGAATTCATGAGGAGAGGAAATTCCTGTTAATACAGCCCAAGTCAAAAAATGATTAATTCATCTGTGCCCTACATCATGCTTTGCAATTAAAAAAAAAAATTTCTTTCAGATAAAATTGATTGAAGCTAAACTTATGTTTTACGTGAATTTTTCATAATGTTCTTGAAACTCTTCATTTTGCAGTTAGAGGTTGAAGGAGCAGAAAAAATTTTCTTCTTCCCTTTTAAGTTCTTTGGCTGGTCTAATAATTAAGTTTCTATAAGACAAGTTAATGAAAGAAAAGCAAACAAAACCTAATAACATGTATACCTCCTGTATACATGGGAAAGACCCAGGAAAACTAAGTAACTCCCCCAAAGGGTCAAAGTCATCACTTTGAGTAAACTCTTCAACTCAAGACAAAAGAAGGTATTACAGTGGGAAGTCAGTTATGGAAGATGACCAGGAAAACACAGTAAGCAAGGGTAAGGTTGTTATGAAGACTTAGGTCATTGCCTCCTCTTCTGACAAGTTTCTAGAGATTTTGCTTTACCTCCTCATCCTGGTATGGCAAGGGACACCTTATACAAATGGAGATTTTCCTTATAAATGTGAATGTCTCTTACAAAAGGGTAAGTCCTGCTTGGTCTCAGAGTTTCTCCTGTGTTGGCAGTTTCTTAAAAAATAATCATCCTAAAATAATCCTTATGCCAAAGAGACATATTTGGGGGTAGTAAATTCTGCTCCCCTATAAGGTCTAATCATAATAGGGTTCAGCTATAATTATTTCATAAGCACAATGTATTTGCTTGTGTTTTGTTTTGTTTTTACAAGTTGGCCCAGAAGAATGACCTTAAGAACCCTAAATATGTAGGTGCACACCCACACACCCACACACCACTATTTATACAAGATTTGATGTCATGTTACTTCATCTAAGCATTATTTTCCTCATGTTGTCTTCAACATGGTGATAATTACAATTTACCGTTATCAGTCATAGCATCTTGAGATAATCAAGTGAGTTTTATGATTATAAATATTATGAGACATAATTTTGTTGATGTTACTATTATTATGCAACAAGACTAGGCACGATTCAGCATCTTGATATAAAATTCACTTCATAAAGTATGTTTCAAAAGTACTACTTTGATAGAACATTTTCCGAAGTATTTTCTCCAATAATCTGGATTGATTCGAATAGCTTGAATTTAATACATTTCATGCTATCTTTCCTCCCAATTAATATTTATTGAATGAGTGAGTGATGCCACCAGATTATGTCAATGTGACTTTACAAATATTCCTTAATTCTATTCACTCCTTTTCTTCCCGCAACCTTGGCTCATCATCTCCTACTCTAACTGACTGACTCACTACTATTGCTACCCTCCACTCATTCGTGTACTCCCTTTCCCCAAAGAATGTCACAAATATACCTCATCAATCACTGCTGTGCTCATAAATCTTCCACGATTTCCTATCGTCAGCGGTATGGCAAGAGTCTAGCTCCCTACCGTGGCTTGCAGACCCTCTACTGCCCTAATTAGTCTAAATGGCCAATTGCTGAGATTCACCATGTTGTTTTAACCTCCTTGCTTGGAATTTCTTTCCTCCTCCCTTCATCTGTCTGACTCTTATTCATTAATAACCCAGCTCTGGAATAGCCTCTGGATGATGTTTTTCATGATCTCTCACTTTGGAGTAATCAACCTTTCCTTCCACTTAGCTAATTGCGTACTTTGTATATAACTGTCATTTTACATTGTGTCATGACTTTCCAGGGAGAACATGAACTTTGGGATCGCAGGGTCTATGTGCTGCTCATACCTTGAATTTTAGCCAGGTGCTTGGCAGCAGGTACTCAGAAATTTGGTGAATTGATTTTCATTGGTTTTAATTTCATTAGTAAATCCTGTCTATTTCAACTTGACTAATATTTATTTTGCATCTGCTCAAGGACACAAGTGAGGGGAGACCTATAAAATCAACTGTGCACAAGGCACATGGATCTCTGCCTTTCTGGAACTTCCAGCTAGAAAGAGACCCCAGCGGTGTACCTGTTCATCGCACCTGAGATTGTTCCCTCAGATGAAAGCCCCATAAGAGCAGGGATCTCTGTCTCCTAAACTGTAGGCATTCACTGCATATGACTGAGTAGACGACTGGGCTGATGGATTCACCTCAACTCCTACAGATTAGGTTAATGCCTTGCAATGAAATCCACTCGCACTTTTCAATCTGCAATCCATTTTGTGCAATGGATCATACCAGAGACTTTGGCTCTAATTTTAGGAGACAGAATGTTACAGGGCTAGCAGCCATCTGTTTCCTATGAACAAATCTACAACAGTAAAGTGTGAATGCAGATTTTTATAGCATTTATTGCATTTTTATTATAAATTGTTTGCATTATTTATTGAAGAGAATGTAGAAAATAAAAAAGGATGGAGAAGAACATTAACATTACCTAGAGGTAATCTCTGGGAGCATTTTGATACTTTCCCTTTCGGCTCTTATGAGTGTTTGTAGAGAATCTGTGTTATGAATGTGTACATATTCATATATACATGAAGGGGGAGCCAGTCTTGAAACATAGGTAAATACATAATAAACAATTAATTTATGGCATGTTATAATACTTGATTAAATAACATTATCTAGATTTCCAGAGTTTATGGTATATGTGACATATGTTAATTGACACACATTTGGTCCCTATATGTTGATAGTGCTCCTCTCTGTGAATTTAGAATCGTTTATGTTACATCCCATTTATTTTCACTATTAGGTCGTTTGTTAGAATAAAGCAAGGGTTCTATAAAATTCCACCTAACACAGAACAAGTATTTGCACAAAGGCACAAAGACAATGCCACTACTTTCTATTTTTATAGTTTGAGGAACTCTTGCTTGTGCTACCCCTCCCCCAGAGCCATCAGACAGACACCGTCAATGAAAGTAGAAGCACAGACATTTAGATTCAGTATCCGCTGGGCATGTGGTTGAGTTGAGTGATAGCCCTACATGCCACACAGATTTCAGACCATTGGGACTCTGGACTTCAAATGTGACAGAAATGATATAAGGTAGCTGAGTCTGCCATATCGATACAAAAGTGGTAGATCACATACAAATCCCTAATCATCTTGAACATTATTCCCTTCTCCAATAATGTTAATTTCTCCCAATCTTTATGCTAATTAACACATCCTCTGGTGTAGATTTTAATGATATTTTAAGTGTCATGTAACCACTCTTAAAGGGAATGACTCTTGATATACATACTTTAAATGTAAATAGCAGATGTATTAAATTCCATTTTCCACACATATTAAACTCTACCTGTAAGCATCACACTATTTATATGGATATAAATACATATAAATATGTATATCCATATATATGTATTTTAAAATATAAATATATGTATTTTTAAAGCAAATTGCCTTGCAGACATTATAAGCAATTAATAAATATCTTTGAATTAGATACATCTCTATGTAAATACTTATATTTATTATGTAAAAATCCATTGGTAGATTATATATGTGAACATATGCCTAAACACAACAAAATTACATTATTAAACCTCAGCTTCAAACGTGGGTATTTTTGTTGCAAAATTAATGTTGCACAATTTCCACAAATATCTGCATTTCTAGCAATTGTTTTCTCTAATTAACATTACATCTTGAACACTGTTTTCTTGCCATGATAATTCTTCAAATGTAAGGTTAAAAAACAAAACAAAACTGTTCTTTCGGACTTTCTTTCCTAATATTATGCAGCCCATCTCTTAAAATAAGAAAAAAATGACTACAGTTTATTGCGTGTTTGCTACGTGTCAAAAATGATGTTGGGGATTTGCAAACATTATCTCATTTAAGTCTCCCAGATGCAGCTCAAAGGATTTATGTAACTTACTTAAGCCGATATTCTAATGTCCAAATGTTTTCAAATACTAAACTGCTTTAAAGAGCTTTAGAAAAGTTGATAATTAAGCAGAGAATATCAAATGCATACTCTATTCTAGGCAGTCTGTGGAGCCATTTTTAAATGCTAGCTTATTTAATATTTATTCTCTCCTATAGCTGAGAGCTTGTCAAAGCTTTTTTCCAGACACTCTGTTCTCTGATCCTTTAATCAGCTACCTGAGGTGGTCTCAAAGAACCAAAGAATGCCAGAGCTCTGGGATGAGCTGTCCAAGTGTTCCCCCAGAGCCCACCTATCTCCAGGACCAAGGCCCTCACGACCTGCTGAGACAGGCCACACCTCTGTCCCTCGGCTCTAACTGCCGAGGTCCTTGCTTATGGTTAGGAAAGGAGCTGATAGTAATGTCAGAAGATTACCTGGAGATCAGAGTGGGTTTTCCTTGCCGAAACTCAAACATTCTAGGATGTGACTCTCAAGCTGACCATGTACCCTGCTTCCACTGGGCAAAGTCTTTCCATGATCAGATGGGCCCCACTGCAGTGTAGAGGTTAGAATGCTGGCCTCGGAATGGCACACCTGTTTTGTGTCCCACCTGCCATTAGCTAGGAGTAAGCAGCTCATTTACCTCTAGAAGTCTTGGTCTTCTCAGAAGTAAGATGGAGATACCACTATTTGTCTTGCAATGTTCTTGTCAAGTTGAGGGAGAATGTATGTGACACTCCCAGTGCTTGGGACATATTATGTGCCCAATCATTAGCATGTAACCCTGATAGTGACTAATGAAAAAATGTTTGTCATTTATTTGTTTCATAAATATTTATTGAGCAGCTGCTAAGTACCAGGTTCTATAATAGTTGTCCAAAGATCATGTGGTAGGTAAAAAACTTAAGTTATGTAGAGAAATAAGTATAGGAATAGTTGATGAATCTTCCCTTCCTCCAACTTCCCTGTGGAAGAGCGTCTATTTAGTGACCCTCAAAGATCTGCCATTAGTTTCCTCAGGCTGCCATCAAAAATTACTGAAAATTGGGTAGCTTAAAACAGCAGAAACTCTTTCCTCTCACAGATCTGGAGGCCAGAATCTGAAATCAAGATGTCAGCAGGGCCACGCTCCCCATGAAGGCCCTAGGGAGAACCCATCCTTGACCCTTCCAGGTCCTGGGGGTTCCTATGTTCCTTGGTTTATAGCAACATCCCTACATTCTCTGTCCACATGTCACATGTGCTTCTTCCCTGGGTCTTTTTCTCTGTCATCTCCTTATGTCTTTTGGAAGGACACCCACCATTGGATTTAGGAGACACACCAATCCAGGAAGATTTCATCTTGAGATCCTTACGTTACCTCCATCTGCAAAGACCCTTATTCCAAATATGGGTGCCTTCCATGTGCCAGGTGAACCTATCTATGAGGAGCTAAAGTTTAACCCACGGCACCATGGATTCCCAATCTTTGCCTTCTGGAAAATAAAACTCCACCAAGTCCAAGCATTTGTGTATAGAAGAGGAAATAAAAAGACAGGATAGCTATCGTACTTCCAACAAAATCTTGCTTGCTAGGTTATTATTAAATCACAGTGGCCTTTCATCTCTACCTCCCTGAACCATGCTTTGAATCCAGACAGATGTGCATTTAACTTGCCTCTCGGCTCCTTAGCTTGATGTGAGAGTATAGGCAAGTGATTTAACCTCTATGGGATTCAGGTACCTCGTATATAAAATAGGAATAATGGAGCTGAAGGACAGGGCTGTTGTAAAGATTATAAGACACCATGTGTGTAAACCACTGAGCCTCCTGACCGATGCATAACAAATCCTTAGTGTGTGGTTGACACTTTTGTTCCTGGCCTTTACTAGCTTACGTTTCTCTCACTACAGACAAAAAATCACACCCACTGAGTGCAGATTTAATTCTCAGAAGGCAATTTATTTCCTTTATTTCTAAGTTCTTGGGAGGTAGCAAACTCTACTCATGTCCTGGCAGAAAATGTGAGCCTAATTCTGTCATTCTTAGAACATCCACCCATTTCTCTAATGTCATTCTCTTAGCCTGTCTGCAATTCCTTTAATTGTTCTTTTATGGAGCAGCTCCCAAAGAGGAGGACACCAGCTCATTCTTGTGTCTCCTGGATCCCATTGCATTCCTGAGACTCAGGACTATATATATATATATATATATATATATATATATATACTCAATGCCAGCTTCTAATTTCAATTGGCTAACAGGTGTTTATCTCCCACATCCCTGCTCTTTCTATTTTCCTCCAGATTGGACACTTGTATTTTTTTCTGTATTCTTCATATAATATATTTGAAATGCCAGACAACCTTCTCCATGCACCTTGCCCATGCACTGAACTCCTCTAGCCTTTCTAGCCATTTATTACAAAGCAAAGCCCAGATTATCACTAAACTGGGCTAGGCACCAGATGCAACCCTGCTTTTCTCTACCTGCTCTGTGTCCTGAGAGGCTGCTTTGAATGGTCTGTCTTTATGGGCAGCCATGCCCTTGGCTTTGGGATGTGGGAGGGCATAATTTGGGGGATAAATGAGGACAGCAGTGATAAAGCGTTGGAACCACCGAGAGGGTGAAGTTGGAGGTCTTCTTTTGCTGACTCTTTTGGGGCTGGGTTGTCTCTACCAAAGCCCCAGCTTCTGTCAGGTGGCCCTTTCCATACAATTCTCTTTGGAAGTTGAAACTACTCCCTCCTTTTGTTCTGGCTGCTGTAGGCACCCAGAAATGAACCATCCCATGTGTAAAACCCTGACCACATTATTGTATTGAGTCCCTTTCTTGATAGCGCCTCAAATGTCCCAGTAGAATATGCCATTTCTTTTGCTATTGGGACTCTGCCAGACACAGTAATTAATACCACAGGTGGCACCAGAAAAGAGAGCCTCAATGTGAGAATCCAGGCTTAAGATGCTCAAATGTTTTGAAACACACAAATAGCCTCTTCTCAGTGGGGAAATGGAATAGGAGGAACCCGTGTCCTGCAGAGACATTGTGATCATGAGATTATCATCAGTGAGGCACGGGGTGAAGTTCAAGTGCAGAACATTTGGTTGACAAAGCCAAGAAAACAGGACCCACAAAGACATGGCACTATAGCTCTGCCCTCCTATGAGATCTAAGCTTTCTGGACTTCTCACTCATATGATCAAAAATCAAGGACTTTATTTACCATTGATTGAGGTTTCTGTACACATACATGTACACAAACACACAAGCACACCTTTAAATAACATAAACAGACTTCTATAAATGTTAGCAATGTTCCATCGGGGGTGGAAGAAGAGGAGGAAGAAAGGAGAAAACAAATGTGACAGATTAAAAGACTTGTCCAAGTTCTCAGAGCTGGTAAGTGGCAAAACTTGAATCCAGGCTCCTAACCCACATCCACCAACCTTAAACACATCTCCATAGCTGTTCCTCTCAGGGAGTGTAGATTGTCCTTGCAGATACTATCAACTCAGTCTTGTTTGACTGAAAGCTTTCATAGGGTTCTTAAATCCTTAAAAAGAAACTGGCTTAAAAACAGTTTTAATCCTTGAAAACACCACTAGCTGCAGTACAGAGAGGAGAGTACAAATCAGTCCCTTGCATCTTTCAAAGCCCAGCTCAGTTTACTCTAATTTCTCCATGTGGGCAGCCCCGTCCTTGGTACAGCGCATCAAACATTCCATCTCTGCATGCTGTTCTCTATTTCTGGCTCTCTCTGTAAATATCCTCACTACCTTTGAAAGGAGTACAGCAAGTACTTAAAACCCTTTGTTGAAAGTTTCCTTAATTGGGTCCTTTGAATAAGGAGCAATTACTATCCTTTCATGAGGAATATCCTGGGCCTGGTCCGTAATGGGACTTAACAATATCTGAGAAAAGGCTGAGGTCAGGTCTTCTAAACCAACACTGCATATTTATTTGAGACCTTCCTGGACTTAAGATGGATTTACATCCCAATAAACCCATGGTAAATTTAAAATATTGCAAGTTGAAAATGTCTTTACTACATCTATAACCCACTGAACATCAGAACTTAGTTTAGCCTTCCTTAAACAGGATCAGAACACTTTTATTAGCCTACAGTTGGACAAAATCATCTAGCAAAGTCTTTTCCATAAAAAAGTGTTATTTAAAAAGTGCAACTAATTTATTTATTATTTTGTTTATTATTATTTATTTGGGAGGAAAGGAAGAGAAAGAGAGAGAGAGGGGGAGAGAGAAAGAGAGAAAGAGAGAGAGAATCCCAAGCAGGTTCCATGCCCACTGTGGAGCCCAATGCAGGACGCCATTTCATAACCATGAGATCATGACTTGAGAGGAAATCAAGAATGGGATGCTTAACCAACTGAGCCATCCAGGCTCTCCCTCTCTCTCTCTCTCATGCAATTTATAGAATTATTTATGAAGGTGCAAACAAAATGGTTGTATGGGCCCAGAATGGCTGTCAGGGAGTCAGTTGTTTATACTCCTAACTGTGTGACTGACTGGGAGCTGAGGCTGCTGCCACCACCCAGCAGCATAAGAAAGGGCAGGGCCACATAGCACTAGCCCTGGAGAAGATAAAAATTAAAAATTTGGAGTACACTTTCTATTGAATGTGTATTGCTTTCACATCATTGTAAAGCCAAAAAATTTTAAGTCACACCATTGTAAGTGGGGACCATCTGTATAGATGTGATTGTTAACAAGCTCCATTTCTCCTACTTGGAAAAGGAGCACATGCTGGATTTTTTTCAGGAAATCATGTCCACAAGTCATGCAAACAGACTCTGAGCCAGCCGCAGACAACTGTTGTGATGCTGAAGGTACTCCCTTAGGAGTGAGAACCCTCCGTCAGATCTCAGGACTGCCTATAACCTTCGGCTAACCATAAACTCCTCTCAGTTTCTTCAACCTTTACAATAGGAGTAAGTTAGATTTTTGACAGCCACATGAGGAGCTTTTTTTATTTTGAAAAATGCCATATGAATACAAGTTATCACCTTCATCAATGTCATCACTGAGAACATGAAAATCATATGTAGTAACATGGCTCTGGCTTCTGTTTTATCCTTTTGTTCAACTACATAGTTTGGATATTTGTTTCTATTATAAGTCATAACTGATTATTGTAGTCATAGTAATTTCATAAAAAAGAAATTCACCATGAAATTCTTTTCCTTTCTCTCTCCCTTTTTCCTCCCCCAACCTTTTTTAGAACTCTTCCTTCCTTCCTTTCTTCCTTCCTTCTTCCCTTCCTTCCTTCCTTCCTCCCTTCCTTCCTGTTTCTCAGTCCTCTTATTAGAATGGCCAACATCATATCTGAACATTCTCATTAATATCAAACATTGTTTCAGGTAGGATTTGTTACAAGGATCCTGTGTAACACACCATGCTGAACTCAGTGGCACGCTTGACACAGTAGAATTTATTTCTTGCTTACATGGTTCTGTGTTGGCTGGAGTGTGGTCAATCTAGACAGGGCTTAGCTTAGCTGGGCTCCAAGATCTGAGACAGGTTTGAATTTGATCCACTGTCTCTTCACTGCTCAGGTATCTGAATCAGCAGATATGCAGGTGTGTTCTTCTCATCATGAAAGGCAGGTGTGCAAGAGCATAATCTACCATATGAACACATGCTATGATACTGCTAAATTAATATCCATCATCTGAGTAATTTTAATTGATTGAATCAACTCATATGGTCAAGCCAGCAATCAAGGGGTGAAGAAATATAATCAACATGCCAAATAGCATGGTAAACCCAAATCAATGGAGTACCAAGGAAAGAACTCTTTGCACCATAGATAATATCATTTAAACATCTTTGCCAAACATATAGGTTTTGTTTGAATTTCTTTCATATCTTCTAAGACCAACTTTTTACATGACTTTTAAACATTTATTATACTTATTTCACAAATCACCCCTTCATTCTGGATCTGCAGGAGTGATTCTCATAATGAGTTGTATAAACTGAGTGTATTCTTCCTTCCATACATGAAGGCAAATTATTATAGATTTTCCTGTAAATTTTATGTCTTATGCTTTAGTATGCAAGTTAAATGTTTTCTATGTTTAATGTGTGGCATTTTTAGGCTATGATTTCTGCCATCAATATCCTGCATAGAAATATTTTCCCTGTCCCAAAATCATACAGCTGTGTTTCTTTCTGGTTCTATTTGATTTTCATTTTTTACAGCACATATAGACATATAGGGCTTTTCAATCACGTTTTCCCCTCTAGGACAGGCTTGAGAAAGGGATCCTTTTATATTCCCCAATGAATAACCATATTTTATGCTTCAGGTGGGCCTTAAAGGAGAAATTAAGCAAAAAGAGTGAATAAGTGGAGTTGGGGGTGGAGTGGGGGGATGGTTAAGATAAATTAGGTCACTCCGAGTACATGTGAGCAAGCCAGGGCTGGCGTGGAAGAGTAGGCAGGGGGCTTTAGATGTTCACACCCACCAGGGCATGGGCTTGGTATGGGGCTGTGGCGAGAGAGGTCAGGAGCCAAAAATCAGAGTGGACTCAAGGTCACAGTGAGGACTCAAGAGTTTACTCCAAGGATGACAGACAGACTCATGTGCTCCATGTTTGTGCTAGTCACTTCTAACTCCAAGGACTCTTCCAGCAGGGAACAGGTTAGAGACCCAACCCCAAGAGCACAGGGTCTATTCTTAGCAGCCAGCTCCTCTCTTTCTGCTAAGAGAGAAAGAATGAGCCCTCTGTTGCCTGCTGGGCTTCTCACCAGACCAAAGGCTTGGCTCAAAAAAAGCACGAAGACAGAAAACTGGCCGGGGTTTGGGGTTGGGGAGCAAGACACTGGGTGCCCCAGGAAAGGAGGTCCCTTCCCAGGGCAGCCAATGAAATCTGCATATCATCCCGAGTGCAGGAGATCAAAAAGCCCACATCAAAATGTGGAAGAAAAGTTTCCTGAGAAAAGTGATGTCCTGATGCTTCTGGGGCATTAGATTGAATTCAAAGTGCAACATGGAGAGTGAGGCCCTGCAGAGAAATTCACATCGGATCTCGCAGTTCCCAAAGAGGCCAATGACTCTATTCAGAACGTTTTAATTGATGACTGACATGAGCTGACAGCTAAGCCAGAGCTCTGGGGCGGTGGGGGGAACAAAACAAGATTCCCTGCCCCAAGGAGTTCGCCATTCAACTGACAAGATCCGACTGTATACAAGACACACCAGGGTTTGTGCTAAAAAAAAATTTTAAGAAAATTGGTACCAGATTAACAAAGACAGAGAGACAGGAGAGAGTGAGAGATTGATTTGGACCAAGTCATCAGGGTGGCTCTCCTGTAACACAACCAGTGTTGGCTCCATACTTTGAGGGCCCAGGGCAAAATGAAAAGATGAATACCTTGTTCAGAACACAGAAGAAGAAATACCATTCAAGAAATTAAAATGAAAGCTTTCTCTTTGTTTCTGTGGTCTCTCTCTCAAGTTGTCATGGTGATTTTATTTACATTTAATGACATTCCCAGTCAATAAAAATAAAAATTTTTAATTACCAGCATTAAGTTTCCCATTCATGTCCGTAAAGTGCAATGCCAGGCTTAGAAGTATGAATAAGAGCATGTACTCAAAATCAGAAACACTGAAATTGCACAATTTGTACTTTATAACTCCTGTCTCCTCTGTACATGTGTACCCCGTTCTTACTCCAACAGTGGAGACGGTGCAGGGAGCTAGCTTGGCTGTTTTCTTTCGCTTTTTTTTTTCACATTTTATTTATTTTTGAGAGACAGAGAGAGACAGCATGAACAGGGGAGAGTCAGAGAGAGAAAGAGACACAGGATCTGAGGCAGGATAGAGGCTCTGAGCTAACGGTCAGTACAGAGCCCGAGGTGGGGCTCAAACCCATGAACAGTGAGATCATGACCAGAGCCTAAGCCGGAAGCTCAACGGACTGAGCCACCCAGGCGCCCCATCTTTTGCTTCTCTATATATGCACAGCCAAGCAACACTCTACTTTGCCTCAGTGACGAGCAGGGCAAGTCTGGAAGGTGAAAAGACTGTGGATGCCCCATCTTCTTTTTCCTTCTATGTCAAAATTTTCAGCGGGACTGATTGGCTAATGCAAGGAAGGAACTCAGTAGGAACAGATGTGCTACATGGTTCTTGGTCTTTTGTGTTTCTTTGAATAACATTGCCTTATTTCTGTTCGAAGCAAGTTCTGGTTCAAACAAAGCCTAATTCTGAGTTGTCAGCACCTTATATTCAAGCAGAGACATGACACACTCGCCTTATATTGACATTGAGTCTCATTGAACTCCCACGCAGCGCGGGTCCACCAGAATTCTGTGCTCATGGGGGCCTGCAGTGCAATGTGCCAATGGAGGACAAGGCAGAGTGGGGGCACATGCTGCATTTACCCCCTCTGCTTATGGGCACACGGCATTGTGCCCTGGGTCTTCACTACAAAACACAAGTCCACATGCAAAATTATTAAGAATTTCAAGAAAGTGGGTCACCTGGCGGTTCAGTCAGTTATGCGTCATCGTGGTCCATAGGTTTGAGCCCTGTGATAGGCTATGCACTGAAACTTAAGAGCTTGCTTGGGATTCTCTCTCCCTCTCTCTCTGCCCCTCCCCTCTCGCACATGGGCACAGACATGCTCTCTGTCTGTCTCTGTCTCTCTCTCTCTCTCTCATTAAAAAAATGAATTTCGAGAAGGTGATGGTTGATCATTAAATAAAGCAAAGCGTTTTTTTTTAAGAACCAGGCTCTCTGTCTGATTCCATAGGCCATGCATTCTCAAAGCTAACAGGTGTTTGTTTTTGAACAAACACTCAGACTCAGTGCTGTAGTAAGTACTCTCTATATCACTTAATTTAGTGTTCACATAACCTTTAAGTATCTCCATTACATGGATGAGAGATTAACTATTTAGATCAAGATCTCACAGAAGGCAAATGATGAAGCTGGACTCAGACACCTGCTGTGTGACCCCTGGTTCCAAGTCCTGAATTTTATCTTCATGGAGGTAGCCTAGGTAGCAGACGAGACTTCCAGAGAGAGTGGGGAGAATGCAAGCGTGGTGTGTTTGCACCTGCATTAATCAATTGTAAAAGGATTTACACATTTCTCATTTAATCAACACCTTCTAGAATATGTGGATTAAAGTGGCATTTGAGCAATTTCTTGGGGGAAGAGGGAACCTATTTTTTTAATACTTTCATTTGAAAATCATTCTATTCCCACTCTGAGAGAATCCCACTAATTCTGTGAAATTCAAGCAACAATGCTTGGCATGTAGGATTACTGTGAGAAGCAAAAGAGAGATGCCATGCCAAGGATTTAAGACAATTCTTAAAATAAGTGCTGTGTAAATAGGAAGTAAAGCTTTTTTTTAAGTACCACTTTAAGAACAAACAGGTTATCCAAGCCAGGCCAAGCAAAGCCCTTCCTAGAATTCAGTTTGAACTCTTCATAAAATTCATCTCTCTCTCTATCTGGGATCATAAGCTGTAACAATCCAGGAAGTCAATAGTTTCTAGGGGCCATCTTGACTCCATACAGGGAGAGTCAGAATGAGGCCAAGCAGAGAGAAATAAGACTAAAAATGGAGAACGAGAGAGAGAACTCCTATATCTAACCAAACATGAAGCTAAAGTTTCTTGGATTTCCAGGCATATCCCTTGTTCTCTCCTAATTTCATTTGAGTTGTGCTTTTGTCACCTGTAGCCTATTAAAGTGCTCTGATTAATAGTGAATGATGTATTGTGGGAAGGTACTGGCATCCACACATGCAAAGTTAGAGAGCTGTGGTTATTTGCCCACTCGTTTATTCATTGCCAAATGAATCAACTCCTTTGATAAATCAATCAATGGTGTGTGCTTCCCAATGATGTGTGCTGGGTGCTATGCACACAGAACTCTTAGAGAAGTCCGAAATGCTAATGAATAATGACACATTCTATAGTTGGATAGTCAAACATCCCGGTTTTCCATGGGTGATGTGAGAGGACAACACCGGTTGTGCTGTAATCCCTGTGACTGGTGTTCCATTTACTCTCAAAGGGTTTTGGCTTGGAAGCCACATCACACAGCCTCGTACTGTTTTGGCATTGTATATACGATGTGGTGGCAACTTAGGGCGATGAAGATGTAAAAACATGAGTTCCATATGAGCAGAGGTTTATCTGTTCTGTTTTATGTTCAGCGTACATCGCAGGCTCAGTGAGCATTTGTTGAATGAATGAGGAAAATGCAGCCTGGAGACTCAGGGCAAAGAAGGGCACCCTGGAATGGAGACTAGAAGGCTAGGGAGGGGTTTTCATGGGAGAACAGATAGAGGGCAAGGCAATTGCAAGAGTAAGAGGGTGTGACAGAACTTGTCTGCTTAGGGTCTAAGTGAGTTTGAGCTGTGGGACCACACACGGTGCATGCTGGGAAGAGATTGAAGGTGAACCAACAGAAAGACAGAACCCCAGTACCTAGAAGTTTGTCTGTCTTCAAAAAAGAAACAAAAAGGAAGAAAAATAGAAGCTTCGTTTTGAAGATGATGGCGAGCCACAGGGAGTATTTTTTTCATTTTTTTATGTTTATTTTTGAGAAAGAGAAGCAGAGACAGAGTGTGAGCTGCAGAGGGGCAGAGAGAGAGGGAGATGCAGAATGGGAAGCAGGCTCCAGGTTCTGACCCAATGCAGGATTCACACAGAGGCGGGGTTCACCCAGAGGTGGGGTTCACACAGAGGCGGGGTTCACACAGAGCTTGCCACAGGGCTGCAGGGCTAGAACCTAGGTACCTTGAGATCATGACCTGAGCCCTAGTCAGATGCTTAACTAACCAAGCCACCCAGGAGTTCCAGGCCATAGGGAGTCTTAAGCACGTTAACACTTTCTATATCAAAGAAGACTATTTTGCCGAAGTGGCAAGAAGGAACCAGAGAGAGAGATGGGTGTAGAAAGACTCCCTAGAGACTGTGAGAATCTAAGGCTTTGCTTGACCCGGCAGCCTCCTTGAGGATGTTTGCACAGGGTAGGAAGAATAAAGATAATGCAGAATTCTTTTTCTTTAATGAAAATCAGTGCATTCAGTTGAAAAGAATACATTTTCAAATTGTCATTTTAAACTTTTTTTTTACACTTCTTTTATCACCTGTTGTACAAAACATTGGCAATAGTGAGTGATCTGCTTTTGAGATATTCTTGTTTGGAAAAACAATATGATGCTGCTCCTATGTCACTGGTGACCCCTACACTGTTACAATCCTTACACTTTGGAGGAATTGTTATACATCTGTCAAATCATGAAGTTTATTCCATCTGGTCTAAGGAAGAGTTGAAACATTGCTGAACTCAGGAATTGACAGCTGGATTGCAAATAGGGGATAGGTTTGAGAGATATTTAGTACATAAGAGGGAACGTCTATATCAGGAGTAAGACTTCTACTTCAGTTATCTGGATTCTTTCATTGTAGCCATGAGTTTTTACTCCTAGCCCAAAGAATGCAAATAATCCCCTCTTGTATCCATTTGTGTTTTCATATGTAGTTGTTTCTTGTATTGAAACTATCATATTATTTTTCCTTGCTGAATATAAATATTTTTATCACTTGGATGGCTAAGTAAAAAGTAGTCTGTAAAGCCATGCTTACACATATCAACTGGCACTATATTTTCCAAGAACATGACACATTCCTCTTTCATATATAATAGCATGCCATTTGATATATATTGATTTATGTAAACACTTGGGAAAGTAGAGCTTGGTTTACATTTTTGAATAATTTCTTTACTCTTTAAAGGAAGTATCTTTCAAAGATACATGGCCCAGAGGCCAATATTCATCTTCCAGATTTCAGTTTTAGTCAGCAGAGAGAAAGGTTGCTGCTGCTAAATCATCAGCTCTTATGAGCCTGTACTGAGATCATGAGGCTTTATTGGAGCAAATAGACAAGTTTCTGCTCCTGGCGCCCCTCAGCCCTCCACTATCTAACCTCGCTTTCTGCAATTTCTTTGGTAAGACAAGGAGGATCCATACTCATTAATAATCATTATTATGAACCGAAAGTCCAAATTGACATGAATTAATCTTCCATCTGAAGATCTCCCCACACTTGTCAATCTTCTGTCATAGTGGGATATAGACACCAAGTGTTTTTCCTTGTTTTTTCCTGGTGACTGGAGAACAGGCAACTGAAACTTAAAATTCAGTGTCTTGATTTCTACCCACAGAGTCCCTGCAAAAATGTAAGACAACCCAGAAAATATTTACAGAAAAAAATTAGAGGCACATTTTTTCTTCTAAGTCAAGTGGGGTATAACAACGATGTGCAGCTGTAATGACCATGGTGATGGGAAAGTGAAGCTTTGTTCATGTTTGGGATGACATCTGTGTACAAGGCCAGAAAGGGAGGACCATGGTCAGAGACGACGAACAGAGGAGGAAGCAAGCACGGGGGAGAGACCAGGCAGAAAACACAAGAGCAATGCCAGTTAGAAGACAATTCATGAACTGCGACAGGTGGCAGCCATCCACAGGAGGCAGCCAATGTGGTTGCTGGCTGTCAGCACAATCTAAGATGGAGAAAAGGAGGGGTCTCAACTAAAACAACTGAGACCAAAGTCCAGGAATCATCTTGCTTCTAATACCCAGAACTCAGAAAGTTCTGTAGTCAGTTAAAAGAATAAAAGGCATTATACAGAGATTAGGGAAGGGATCCTAGGTCATGGAGTGGGGGGAGCCTAGCAGAGATTCTAGCAGTAGGAGAATTGGAAGCACAAGATCAGTTCAGAGATGAGTGTCTTGGTCTACTCCGGGGCTTTAACAGCCCCTTCAAATGGATTCCCCAGCAGAGGCACTATAAACAGGTACCTATCTGTGCCCATTGATACGTCCGGGCACCTTTACAGGTATCTGCACTGTTTGTTCTTCATACCAACTCACTGTCCCCTGATGTCATTGATTTGGATCTTTCACTTTGAAGTCATTTTCATTTCCCTGCATGACTCCTTTGATTTGATTCTTCCCTACCACACTCTACCTGATTTTTCTTTCACTGCAACCTCCTGCCACTAGATCCAAAGCTCCATGAGGATCACATTTGCATTTTTCACTTTTCCCCCAGTGCCTGATGTGGTATGTAGCAGAGTTCTTAGCATACAGTAATATTCAAGGAATATTTATTGAAGGGATGAATGCATTTTGACATTATTCTTTATGAGTTTTGTTATTCCTGCTAGAATAAAAAAGGATATCATGTCTGTTGTCCCTTTACTTGGCACTATGGTGGCATACATTCCTTATATCAGAAGTCACCACCTATGATGACTATTTAAGAATAAGGCCAACATGATAGTGAACAAGATAACAACTGGATGAGTACATCAGATATCCAAGGCACAAAATAGAGGCTCAGGTCAATAGCTTGACTAGAAGCAGATCGATCAGATCTTTCTATATTTAAGTAAGATCCAGGGACAATAGTGAGGTAGGTGTCCTTGATGAGTACTAACTGACTTTAGCTCTGGGACAAGGAGCGAATAGGACAGACAACCTATACAACTGAACAGGCACTGTTGTTTGGCTGGCCATACTGCTTAGGCAATGGCAGAAGAATATAAAGGAAATGAAGTGACTGCTACCTTCTCCCTTACACAGCCACCCATCCTCTGCTCCCACAGCTCCATACAACTATGAACTTTCAATATAATAAGAAATGGCTCAAAACTCAATGCTACTACTGTTATATAAATCAGTCAAGTCTGCAAAGATTTACTCGACACTTCCCAAGTTCCTGAGAGTCAAGGGCATGGAGTCAAGTGGATAATTCTGGCATTGTGAGAACCTTCAGTGATGATTAGAGACAATCTCTCCTATCATGACCTAATGAGTTGCCAAATCCAGGGAGCCCTTAAAAATGCAAATCTGACCACATCATCTCCTCTTTGTAATCCCTCAGTGACTGACCATCAGCTTCATCATGAAGTACAATTTCCTGGCAAGAGCAGTACATAAGCATTGTCTCCCTCTGTGTCCTTGCTTGCTGCCATGCCTCTCTTTCATGGCCTGCTAGCCTTCTTTTTATTTCTTGAAAAATCCAAGCTTGCTTTTCTCTAAGGGCATTGCACCTGCTGTTTCCTATGTCTAGAATCATCTTGCATCAAATCTTAGCATCCATAGGCCAGTGTCATTCTTCAAGTCACAACTCAAAGGTCACCTCTGTAGAGAGACCTACTCTACTATCCTATCAATAGTAGTATCTCCTACTCATTGTTTCACCTCATATCTTGTTTTTATTGCCTCCACTGTAGCTATCATTAGATAAAATTATTATTATTATTATTATTATTTTACATTCACATGTGGAATTTAAAAATGAGACAGATGAACAGAGGGGAAGGAAAGGAAAAATAAGGATAAAAACTGATTATTGCTGGAGGGGAGTTGGATGAGGGGATGAGCTAAATGGGTGATGAGCAGTAAAGAAGGCACTTGGGATAAGCACTGGGTGCTATATGCAAGAGATGAATCACTGGGCTCTACTTCTGAAACCAGTATTATGCTGTATGTTAATCAATTTGAATTAAAATAAATAATTTTTATCAAGTAGATGAATTATGTGGTACATAACCTCTTCTTACCTGATAATTGGCTATCACTCATCCTTCTTTCCCTTCCTTTTGCTTCTATTCTCTTTTCTCATTGCCCTCCACCCTTCCTTCTCACCTTTTCTTTGCATTTCCCCCTCTATCCACACATTTTGAAATGATGGACATATGTTGTATGTCTAATTATTTTCAATACATATTTCTTGAGAAAACACTCTTAAGATTTGCCTGGGATGTTCTATTTATTCTCCTCACATTTAACTGGAGTTATAATTCCTAACCAGAGCTATCCTTGTTTTACAGATAAAGAAACATACTTAAAGGATTACTTGAGTTGCCCAAGCCAACCCAGCTAGCCCAATGGATTGAAATATTCTGAGCAAGCCACGGTCCCCTTCCATCTCACGCTGATGCTGTTGGTAACAAAAGGCTGTGAATGATTTGACACCAAAAACAAAGGGAACAACTACAAAAATGAACAAGTGGGATTACTTCTACCAAACTAACAACTTTCTGCACAGAGAAGGAAATCATCAACAAAATGAAGAGGCTACCTACCAAATGGGAGAAAATATTTGCAAACCGCATATTTGATACAGGGTTAATATCCAAAATATATAAAGAACTCATACAACTCAACTGCAAAAAAATATAATTTATTAAAAATATGGACAGAGGATCTGAATAGACATTTTTTCCCCAAGACAATATATAGATGGCCGTCAGGTACATGAAAAGGTACTCAACATCACTTATCATCAAGAAAACACAAATTAAAACCACACTAGCAAATGACTACACACCTGTTAGAAATTCCATCATCAGAGAGACAGGAGATAACAAATGTTGGTGAGAATGTGGAGAAACCCTTGTACTTGGTTGTCGGGAATATAAATTGGTGCAGCCACTGGGGACAACGGTATGGAGTTTTCTCTAAATATGATCTATCAATCTCACTTCTGGACGTATATCCAAAGGAAATGGAAACAAGAATATTCAAGAGACAACTGCAATCCCATTTTGATTGCATCATTATTTACAATAGCCAAATTATGGAAACAACCTAAATGTCCATTATATATATTATACTTATATTATATATATATATATATATATATATATATAATATACTATATATATATGTATGTATGTATAGTGAAAACCATATACTATGGTTTGTGAGCATAATTAGTTCCAGAAACATGCCTGTAATCAAAAGTACTTGTTTATCAAAGCAAATTTTTCTGTATGAAATAATGGAAATTCAGATGATTCGTCCTACAACCCAAAAATGTTCATATAAAAATGATTACAATACTGCAATATAATAAAAATAAGAATACACAAAATATAAAGAAAAATAAACAAATTAACCTGCACTTACCTTTGAAAACATTCGTGGCTGGTGTGAGGGAGACAAGAAAGGGAGGGTTATTGTGTAGAATGACTTTCACTATCACTAATGAAATCACTGCTATCTATTGGCTCATAGAATCTTCTTTCTTTTCATGCAGCTTCCACAAGGAACCTAGCCAATGACACTTGCTTTTGCTTCCTTTTGAGGATTTTGTGGAAATGTGATATTGCATTGTCGTTAGATAGATTCATCACTCACACTGCTACAGCCTTAATTGGGTGTTGCTTTGCTACAAAATCTTGTGCTGTTTCCCACATTTACACATCTCCCTATCTCATTTGAGGGGAGGGATTCTTCCACCTTTTTCTCCTCCTTCTCTAAGGCAAGATACAGATGTTGACTTCTTATAAAATCTTGCAATTTCAGACACTGACATACCTCATTCATACTTTTTAATGATTTCCTGCTTAACATCCACCATAGTCATCTTCTTAACAGCTTTCTTTTCAACCTTTTTCTGCCTGGGAACCATTGTATATACTCTCACGGATGTTGACTACTGTACAGTATTAATAAACTCTTGTCATGTGCTGTATGTAACATCACTGGACATAAGGCAGCAGAGAAAAGGATCTATATCTGTAGGCAACGTGACCTAGAAGGAAGCAAAGCATTCCTAAACTCACTCCTGGATGGAAAAGCAAAGGACTGTCCATAGGTACTTTGAAGTGACAAAAAATACACTAGTGCCAGTTGTGGGCACCTCCCAATGTTCTGGAAAATCACCAATTTCTGCCAAACACTGTGGCCTGAGACTCAGTATTTGAGCATGGAAGCCGATCACCCACAATCCTGCAGTGAGAGAGAGAAGAGCCATTGCCTTTCTTAGATATATGAGTGCTTTGGATTATAAGCATGTTTCTGGAATTAATTATGCTCACAAACCAAGGTTTTACTATGTGGGTATATGTAAACATATATAATGTGTGTGTATTTACATATATAATGTATATATGTAATCTGTATATAAATGTAGTGCATATATATGTAATGTGTATATATATATAATGGAATATTTATCAGCTATGAGAAACAAGGAACAATCCTACTGTTTCTGACAACATGGATAAACCTTTAAGTAAAATAAATCAGACAGAGAAAGACAAATGCTTCATGGTCTCACATATGGAATAAAAAACAACACAGAACAGGGACACATGGGTGGCTCAGTCTGATTCTTGATATCTGCTCAGTTCATGACTTCATGGTCATGAGATTGAGCCCCACAACAGCCTCCACACTGACCATGGACCCTGCTTAAGATTCTCACTCCCTTTCTCTCTGCCCCTCTTCCCTGCTTGTGCTTTCTCTCAAAACAAATAAATAAATAAATAAGTAAACAAACAAATGTTTAAAAAATACAATACAATACAAGGCAAACTTAGAGAAACAGAAGACAGAATAGTGGTCACCAGAGGCTGGGAGGGGGTCAGGGAAATAGAGACAAGTTGATAAAAGGTTACAAACTTTCAGCTATAAAATGAATAAATTCTGAGGATTTAATGCAAAAATGGTGACTATTTTACTGCACGGTGTTTAAAAAGGAAAGACTGAGATTATGAGTCACAAAGTTACACAATATTCCCCCATCCTCCACCAATTTTAGCATTGCTCCTGAGAGTACTTCCTTCCAGGAAACACAGGAACCTCTGGAGAACCCAGAGTTGGATCACCATCTCCCTTTTGCTCCTAATCACCAGGTTGAAGTCCTAATCATTCAATGTGTACTCATTCAGAGCAAATGACCACACATGAAAGTTAGTCCAGAAGAAATTGATTCGCCAGAACTTCCTGACTCCTCAGTGGGGACTAACAACTCAGTTAATTACTCAGCATTAATGGCTCCCTCACAGCGTACCAGGGAGAGGCTTATGCTGCACTGGCTTCTCTACGAGTGCAAAAGTGGATGGTCAGTGCTCTCAAGTCTTTAGCAATTGTTTTCCACAGTGAACAAAACTGCTTTGAACTCTGTGGAAACCAACTGGAAACATTACAAGGAAGAATGGATGTTTCCTGTAAAATAGAAAGGCACATCTTCCACTATTAATGTGGGTACACTAAAAGCATCTTTTTTCCCTACTGTGTTGGAAATTTATTGAATAAAATCTATTGTACTGAATGGAGCGTAATCAGCCCTACCTCATTTCTTAAGAACAATGCTGTTATTTTTTTTCTTTTTGAGTGTTCCAAATGGTTCTTCAATATTTAAAGTGATGTATAATCATCTGTGAAATCAACTGTGGGCTCTTAGGACATAATAAACAAAAGAAAATGCTGGGAATATTCATCATTTCAAGTATCCATATTATCCAATTTATTTCAGGGTGTGCCATTGCTTTTCAATTTTTCATTTTTGCTATCGGAATGTAGGCTACCCTTAAGCATAATTCTGGCTTAGATGTTATATAGTTTATCATGAAGAATTATTATTTTATTTTTAGTGTGATTTAGCATCAGGATGATCTTATGGAGCCTACTATTTTAAGCCAACTATATTTTATTTGGGGGATTACAGTTTGGCTCTTTATTTTCATTTCTGAGCCCATGGCTCTGTAAAACCCCAGAAAGTGTAATGTATTTGCATCAGATTGTTTGAATGTATAAAAAAACAGCTACAGAAAAGAGTAGAGAGGACAGCTGGATTGGTTGGGTTTCTAGAATTTGATATCTGAAAGCAAATGTAGACTTATTTAATTGAAAGCTATTGTTTTGTTAATGAGTTAACAGGCTCAGATTCATTAAGTAAGATTCATTGGGTCCCACAGTGGCTTGTCAATGGCTGTATGACTCATCTATGACCTGAATCCTTCCAGATCATCTAACTGGCATCCAGACATGCTTTTCTGATAAATGACGGACACCTAGAACTGTGACATCTCTCTGCCCCTGCTCTGAATTTCATCAATTCATTCACCTGATAGCCAACCCTCATTGTTGGAGTTCTTCCTTAAGGTAATCTGCTTCTCTCACCACGTAAACCACTGTCCAAGTTCTGGCCTTTAGAAAAATAAGGTTTCATCCATGTATCTATTGACATTATTTCCTTATTTAAAGAGAGATCTCATGTCCCATATGTTCAAGAACCTACTCAGTCACCACTTTTGTAATTATTTTTAGCAGTATTGTCTTCACATCCCATCCCAAACTCCCAAAAATCACCTAAGAGGGTTAAACAATACCCAGTCACTTCAATCCTGCCTTCTCTTCTGGACCTGCTTGACTCAGAACAGATACATTCCAGCCTTTTTTCCTTCATTAGAAAAAAAATAAAAATTTCATTGCCTTGTAGGTCAAAGACTGAGTTTCCACAGTGCTGCTCTTACCAGGGAGGCAGAGGACAGTAACTGTGGGATTCAGTATTGTGAAATCTGGTGTTTTAAAATACCTGTTGCATGTCTTTCAGACAATTTCATTTCTACTTGAGGCATCCTGGCACCACAAAGTTGTATCCTGATCCTTATGGACATCTCATAGTATCTTCAGTAATTTAGGAAATCCATCACTTAGAGTTGCAATGATCAGAGTTTCAAGACCCAAAGAACATGGTATATACAAGCATGAGGCTCTGGACAGTCACCACTACCAGTGTCTCAGTGCAGGATGGTAATAAAAACTACCATTTATGGGATATTTTATAAGTTATCCCTTTTGGTCTTCACAACAACCTACATTTGGAGAATGAATAGGCTTCAAAAGGGTAAATAACTCACAGAAGATAATGTATGGCAGAGTTATAATTTAAAACAGGACTTCTGATCCCAGATATTATGTTATAATATCTCTATAAAGGAAATAGCAAATAAAAGCCCTAATTGATGGAAGAGAATGTAGTCAATGGCAGGTGGATCTTCAAGGGGAGTTCATGAAGAGACAATGGGCAGCAGAAAGGCCATGAGAATAGCATCTAAGTCAGGTACTAAGTTAATTTTCCACAATCTAGTCTTTAGCTACTTCAATAGAGCATGATGGGAAAGGATGTGGGTTTTAAAATAAAGCTTCTTTGGATCCTTACCTTGGTTCCCCCATCTGTTGAGTGATGAGTCTTGAATAAATTGTTTAACTTTTACATAGCTTAGATTCTTCACCTGTGAAATGGGAGCATAAAAGCATCATGTGTAATGAAATAATCTAAGTATGTGGCTAGTATAAGGTAGGTTAGAGGCAAATATTAGCTTCTATTACTTACTCATACTTTATTCACCTAGGCATAAAACAAAACATCTTTTTCCCTTTATTCTTTATGTTTCATAAATCCCTCATTTTCTCCCTTTGTTTCTTCCTGTAACTGCTGAGTCACTGTTATGTATAATATGCTGTACAGATAATGGAGATGCAGGTATATATCCTATATCACACAGCCCTACGTCTTCTTTTTAAATTTTTTAAATGTTTTTTATTTATTTTTGAGAGACAGTGCAAGCAGGGGAGGGTCAGAGAGAGAGGGAGACACAGAATCTGAAGAAAGGCTTCAGGCTCTGAACTAGCTGTCAGACAGAGCCCGAAGCGGGGCTCGAACCCACCAGCCGTGAGATCATGACTTGAGCGGAAGCCAGACGCCCAACCGACTGAGCCACCCAGGCACTCCACCCTAGGTCTTAAGATACTTGCAGTCTAGTGCAGGAGAGAGAGGAGGGTTAGCAAAAAATGACAACAGGTTTCAGTAAGTTCTAAATAGAAGTTTTGGTGGTAAGAGAGTGTTCTATTTAATTTAGAATTATCAAGACTTTCTTTAATTTTTATTTTGTATTAATAGTTTATTGTCAAGTTGGTTTCCATATAACACCCAGTGCTCTTCCCCACCAAGGCCCTCCTCATAGGTCTAACAGGAGAAACGTAAGGAGGACCATGGGGAGGGGAAGGGGGAAAGGGAGGTGGTGGTAATCAAGAAGACTTTCAAAAGGAGAGAATCTTGAGTGGGTTTTGAAAGAATGAATAGGAGTTTTCCATGTAGACAAGGGTGCTTACAAAAAAGAGTTTTGTTCAAAGTCATGGCATCTTAATCTTAAAGCAACATAGCAGGTTTCAGCCTATGGGAGATTGACTAAATAAAGCTGGAGCACAAAGTAAAAGTAGGGAGGGGTGCCTGGATGCTTTGGTTGGTTAAGCGTCTGACTTTGGCTCAAGTCATGATCTCCTGGTTAGTAAGTTCAAGATCTCCGTTGGGCTCTGTGTTGACAGCTCGGAGCCTGGAGCCTGCTTTGGATTCTGTCTCCCTCTCTCTGCTCACCCCATGATCATGTTCGTTCTCTCTCTGTCTCTCAATAATAAATAAACGTTAAAAAATTTTTTTTAAAGAAAAGCAGGACATGAATCAAGACTTCAGGTTGGGCCAAGCCTAGAGCTAGTTGAATGATAAGTTGAGATGTTCATTAAAGGTCGCCCACCCCAAAGTGCATAGACATTACATCCTGGGCATCCATACACACACTTAGTACTTGGTTTCTGATTTTCCAAATAGTCTTTTGAAACTCATAACATGAATACATTTTGAAAATCAAGGTTTTATTTCCAAATGTTCTTATAATTTTGCAGTTTCATAAATACCAGAAGACTCAAGACATAAAATATACATTGGACCTAATAGACTGAATAAAAACTATTTGATTAAAAAAATAAGTTACTACTCTTATCCTAAATTTGGTAAAACTCCCACAGGCAGGAAAGGGTGAGGTAAAAAGTATGAAGAGAAGCAAAAACTTACATGTGGGTGAGGTCCTTAAAAGAGATGTGAGCGAGGTCCTTAAAAGAGATGTGAGCCCCAATTCTTCCTCCTATCTTTTGGCCTGTGAGAGAGGCAAGATTGTAGGACTGCAAAATCTAGAATATAGGAACATATTTGAAGATCTAATGACAAAATGCCACTAGTTTCATTGCCCTTATTAATCTAAGGGGGTTAAGATTGGCCGTAAAATTTCCTTGCAGAGACTAGCAGAGGTATCGTCAAGAATGTGGGTGGCATGTGGGGAAATAGAGAGTCTGAGCTGGATTCTTAAATTTTTCTAGTTGCAGAATGTCAGAGGACAGAATGTTTACATGTCTCATGTCCCTAGGAAGGGGGTCAGAGTTAAGTGAAAGTCTGCAAATTGCCTGAGTGTCCTCAGAGACAGGAGGGAGGGTTGAAAAACACTATGGACCAATGACTGGGGACCAGGAAGGACATGGATCCTGTATAAAATAAGCAGATAGTAGAGTGGGTATATATCAACAAACAAGAACATGAGCCCCTACGCTTACATGATTGGCATAGCCCAATTGCCTAAAGTCAAAATTACCCCAGAGATAAGATTAATGGTAGTAGAAAGCCCTAAGTTGACTGAGAAGGAAATGTTTCTTTATCCTGAATTGATTAGGTTGTTTTTCTCCCTGGGGGAGGAGGAAATAGAGTATAGAGATAGAAATTAGCTTCACTTATTAGCAGTAATCTTAAAATACTTTGCTCACTCTCCCTTCCTATATCACTGAAGATGTAAAAGTAACAAAGAGAAATGCCTTAGCAATGGTGAAAAGAAAGACCTGGATAAGGAGATAATGGTAGATAGTATTTGGATAGATGGATGGATAGGCAGGTGGATGGATGGATGGACAGATAGATGAAGAATCAAAAAGAAAACCACACCATGTTAGAAGCTATTTTCCCTGTAGTTTTCCGAAGGACTTGTGTAAAAATACCTAGTGTGTACAGAAAATATTTACCTAAAACTCTTTTCATTATGTGCATATAATCAAGCCTAGCCATCTCTCTTGACAGAGTCTGAGCTTCTGACGGCAGCAGAATTTATCCCAAGTAAATTTGCAGCTCCCTCCTTTGGCATGTTCCTTTTCCTTGTTGTCTTTCTTTGTGTGTACCTTTGGTGCAGGTTAATGGATGCTGAGCCTATCTCAGAACATAAAATCTGCAATGTCTTTATAACCTATCATGTGTAACTGGAAACACCCCATCTTAAAAACATTAAGCATCCTCTATTATGCTCATTCCAAGGACAATTATTCCTCAGACTTTTTCTTTTATCATCAAAAGGACATTAGATTAGCAATAGCATCCTTCACACAAATAAAATGAGGAACAGGAGAGAGATAACCTCGTGTTGTCTCCTGAACCAAAATGGAACCTGGGTGTTTGTAGCATTATTGCCAGATGCCAGACATGACAAACATCTCTGCACAAAGTGGATTCAGATGGAGACAAATGGAGAGACCATGGTGTGGGTCAGATACTATTGAAGCTTGAGTGAACTCTTCTCTGTGAATCCCCTTGGACTCGAGCCTCTTTTCCCCAGACTTTTCTATTTCCAGCAGAAGGATTTTCTACTGGACTCATCCCCTGACTGTATGGTCACTTGGGTCCTGACCTACTTTTTATTATCAGTATTTTTTCTTAAAAATCATCCTTTCCTCTCTACTGAGCAGTAGTAATCATTATTTCTCCCATCATTCTCCCTAGAAACCCCTGGGCTCTGTTCTGAGCCATCACCTGCCCTTCAGATAGGATTTGCATTAGTGCTAGTTCAGCACAATCCTTTCTTTGATTAATAATAAAAATAAGAAAACAGCAATGGACAGACCTGTGACAAGACTTGTTACATGAGTGTCTCCAGGGTGGACTAAACCAACCAAAGAGTGCTGAATACTGAGGGCAGGGGAAGGAGCCCTTTACTGAGAATTGGGGAAAGCTAAAAGACACTGGAGAACTGAAATCAAAACAGGAAGAAAGAGTAAATAGACAAGCCATTGGTCTGCTAATGCCTTCACACCTCAGGTGGGCTCTGTTTTTTTTTTTTTTATAGTTTTATTTTTTATGTGGAGGTGTGTGTGTGTGGGGAAAGAGAGAGAGAGAGAGAGAGAGAGAGAGAGAGAGAGAGAGAGAGAATCCCAAGCAGGCTCTGCATTGTCAACACAGAGCCCAATGCAGGGCTCCAACTCATGGACCATGAGATCATGACCCAAGCCAAAGCCAAGACTCAGATGCTTAACCAACTGAGCCACCCAGGCCCCCCACAGCTCTGTTCCTGCACACAGATAAGCTGTGGGTTTGCCTCCAGCATTGTGAAGCCATCATGTTGCATCTGCTGCCTGACAGCCAAATTCAAGTGAGCTAAAGCTGAGGAAAACATTTAAAAGAAAGCATTTTTAAATATTAAAAAGGAAACACATTTTGGGTTTATCTAATATTTAAAACTCTCAGAGAGTGGGAGCTCCAGCATGCTGTAAGGCAGTACCTCCCAGACTATCTATGAGAGTGAACCCCTTTTGTCTTGTTTTTCCCATTCGCTTCTGTAAAATACCATACAAATGAGAGGAAGGTTCTGATCACATGCTTGGCTCTCATGGGATTATGACATTGCTATAAATGTCTCTAAATACTTTCTTCTAATTTCAGGACTTAACTCTTTACTAACCAGAAACCAACATTAAAAGACTGGCCCAAGTCCAAGGACCCCCTCTGCTCTTGTTTGTTGCCACACCCTCACCTGCTCGTGGAGATGAGAGTGTCTCCCCTCCAAGCACTCACTGTGGACTCCTGTGGACACACGTGCAACCTTCATCTTCCAATGAAGGGGGAGCGACCAGCATGGCTAGTCTTCCCATTTCACAGATGGGGATGTGGAAAGTCAGGAAGAACAAGCCACTTAATGGATAATCACACAGCCAGTGAGTAGCAGATATAGGACTCCTTCCAGCATTAGGCAAAGCCTCCTCTACATGCAGTAAGATTCAATGTTAAGTGATGTCCTACAACAAAAGACATTATAGGGAAATGCATTTGCTTAATGTTGCTTGCGCACTCTTAAAGCAACAAACACAAAGTTCCAGGAAAAGATACTTGTTTGAATTTTGTTTCCCATATTTCCCGGATATGCTTCATTGGAAACACTTAATAATATACAAACTGTGAAAAAGGTCCTGCCACCTATATAGCTGATTGATAAATGGCCATTACTATCTTAGAAGATTGCCCAGCGAGATCTACAGATCCATGTGAAGAGTCAAATGAACCACAACACACTGCATTTCACTAGTCTGTTCTCTGATCACATCATATTTAGAGACAAAAATGTGTGACAATTAGGTATTATCCCAAACTGCTTAGAAAAACCCAAATCTTGAGATCTATCTTGATCTCCTGAAAATGAACTGAGGCTCACTGAATTGAGGGACTGTGGGATCTTGGTGAAGCTGTGCACGTTCTCTGTAACCCCAATGTTCCCTAGAGTTGATACACATGTGTAGGTGTGTGTGTGTGTGTGTGTGTGTGTGTGTGTGTGAACAGACTATTAACAGATTAACAAATGCACCCACTCTGTACATCGTCCCTGGGATCCTTTGCAAAGCTGTGAATAAGGCTTCCGCCTATTGCCTGCAGGTCAAACAGAACCCTACTGTCATGTACCAGCCTGGGAACAGCACGAAAAATAGGAGATGCTAATGAGGAAAAGGGGAAACAAGTTGTGTCAAGGGAGGTTTCAAGTTCGAGCCAATTTGAAAAAGCATGAATGTTGTGGAGATACGTTGCTTATTCTCCCTGTGCAAGGCAGAGCTCCAGGAGTAAAGTTGTGGAGAACCCCCCGCACCTTCAGTTGAGATCCTCCGAAGCTTTCAGTCCCCAGTCAGGTTTTTTCCAGGATGCTTCAGCTGAAGACTGAAAATGGTTGGCCCTAAAGCTAGGCATTCCTGCCCAACATGAGACCTCCCCCTTCAAGCGGTCATTTTTCTAGCACTTTCTGTAAGACTAGAGAAAATACTTTCAATGCTGCACTATAATCCCCCTCTTTCCCCTTCTCTGTTCAAGGGTTCCATAATTACCCAGCTCTCTCTGTAAAATCCTGCCCCATCTCTCCTTTGTCCACAGCAGGCATTTCACCAAAGAATGTCTGGTATATTTAACTCTGTCTCCTGAACTACTTGTACTTGGCCATGGTTTGGAAAGGTAAGTGATGAAATGGAGTTGGGGACTGGATTAGTCACTGCTTAGCTAGACAAAAGGACCCACTTCTGAGTATTATGTGCATTACAGCTAGTTCCTTTCCAGCTCCAAACCCATAGAAGCAGACAAGTTATGTGCTTCCAAAACACAACTGTGATATAGGCATTGAATAGATGGTCCCATTCCAAAAATGGATAAATAGGAAAGAAGGAAAAGGTTACAGGTCCCAAGTAAGTACAAATCCTAGCATGAAAGGTTCCATTGGATCATAAGGTACAAGAATAATTCTCTTTAGTTTCATGCTGTGTCCTCCAGGCCCCCTGGGGTGGTAATGTCTGCTGGCCGCTACCCACACATGGCCCTCAGTGGGGACCCCACTGATGCTACAGGGCACCTGAGCAGAGTTTGCAGCCATGTCTTTGATTGGAGGTCCTCTGGTCTCTTAGAACTGAGCCAGTGGCCCCAATGATCTCTGAGTTGCATTCAGAGTTGCATCCCTTGTCTTGAAGAATAGCACAAGTTCACAACTGAAGAGCTGTGTGGTCTGATCTTATAAGATCAAAGAAATCTGACAGTCTTCCTTAATTTTGTCCCATCTCTATCCCCTTGAGTTCCAACTGGCAATATTCCTCCTGAGGCGGCTGGGCTGTTGTGGTTCACACTCATACTAACCTGTTTATCAAGCTACTTGGATTCATTGTTGGTGTTTTCTGCAATGTGGAAAAGCTCAGCATAATCTTTACATTCTGGTTACTTAATGATTTCTTTCTGCTTAATGATTTCTTCCTCTAATTACTTCTTCAAATGGAATACTATTCAACCTTAGAAAAGAAGACAATCCTGTCATTTGTGACAACATGAACGAGCTGGAGAACATTATGCTAAGTGAAATATTCTAGACACAGACTGATACTACAGGATCTTACTTGTATGTGGAATCTAAAATAATCAAACTCATAGTAACAGAGAATGATGGTTACCAGAGGTGCAGGGAAGAGGTAATGAAGAATGTTGATCAAGAGGTACAAAGTATCAGCTATGCAGAATGAATAAATTCTGGAGAACTGGTATAAGACAATGTGACTATAACTGACACATACTTGAAAGTTGGTAAGAGGGTAGATCTTGGGTGTTCTTAGGTACAAGAGCAGACACAGCAGAGGAGAAAACTGCAAGATTTAATAATCACAGTAGATTGTTCCAGACAAAAACACTCAGTGAAAGCTTATTAGTTTTGCTAAAACAAAAGCACTGGTTGGGAAAATATGGGGCCCTGTAAAATGGAATGGGACCTTTGTATAGATACTTCTAAGGATTTTAGCTCTAGAGACTCACCTGGACCACCAGAGCCTTCCAGGCTGGCACAACCCTCCTTACTTAGAGCAAGGACTTCCTTTGTGCAGGAAGGTGCTGCTGGGACTTTTCCCAACAAAGCAATAAGTTCTCCATTCTTGAACCACATCTGTCTGCTCTTTTAGATGATTGACCAATAACTATGGATAAATCTCACCATATCAGGTCTGGCTGGGGATTTGTTAGGCCTGATAGAAATAAAACACCATACCCTGAAGGAACTGCAAGCATCACCTAGCATGCACTGGCAGAAGCCAAGGGAGCATTCCTGGAATTGGATTTTAAGAGTGTTTGATCAAGCAGATTGGAACGTAAGGCTGGGCAAGCAATAATTCACTGACTAGAAGCAGTTTTTCATGACAAGAGATTTAGCACCTTGATAAGACCCTGGTACCAGAATAGGGCAGATTCACTGTAAGGCTGGTCTCAGAAGCCAGGCGGAAGTGACGCCCCATGCTGAACAAGGTAAGATTTCCTGAGTTGCTGTAACTAACAGCAAAGGAAAGAAGAAAGAGGCTGAGGAAATCAGGCCCAGTGGAATGGTTGTGCCACATGAAGCTGGAAGATCCCCCGAAGAATGTATCCCATGGAGGGCCCACTCAGTCCCATTCACCAAAGCCATCAAGACTGTGCTTATGACAGAGGCAGTGGTCTTCTAAGAATTCCCATGATGATTCTCCTCTAAAGGGCAAGGTGGATTACAGAATGGTCTTCACAGAGCTGGGTTCATCAATATTCATGGAGATCATGGAACCCTCCAGTAATTGAGGCCAGGTGGGATTACTTAACAACCATTAGTGGTGAGGTGGGTAGGGCTTCAGTTTCCAACCTATTAGGAGATGATTCTATCTGGCTCGCCAGTAAATCTGTTGGTCAATCCATGGCTATGGGATTCCGTATCAGTCCACTGTACAGTGAAAATGATACCTCAGGGTTAAGACCAAGAAAGATCAAATGGCATCAACAGCTGCTTGGTCAAATGGCCCAGACCATTGTTACACAGCACAGTTGACCTTTACTCTCCCCAGTTCACACTTATTGTTATGTGTGTGAGAGAGGGAAGGTAGCATACAACCACCTGAGAGAAGAGAAAAATTCCCAAGCTCAGTAGACATATATGTCAACCTGGGATGTGCATGAAAAACGAAGAGTGGTTACATTAAAGTTACACTAAGGTGTGGCATTAGAGAATAACAGAGGAGGAAATATTTCCTAATGGATATAAGTGCTGAACCTGATTATCTTGTTTGCATGCAAGGAGAATGGCCTAACATGAGAATATATACAGATTTCTGGGCAGTGGCTAATGGTACCTTGGCTGGAAATCTAGAAGGTAAAGTAATTATCTTCATAGAATGTTAAAATGGCTTCATGAAGACACTTGTGGCACCTGCCTAGAAAAATTCTCTGGAAGCTTGGTGGGATATTATTCAGAATATAGTACTGGCATAAAGCAGAAACCTCTGTGTTGTATTTACAATCATAATGGAAGTTGGGTTCAGGAGCCAAGAAATGGAAGCAAGAATGGTCTCACACAGCATCACCCTAGAGATCCAGTGGGGCACTTTGTGTTGTCCCAGACTTCCTGCATAATCCCAAAAGGAGGCGCACTTTTTCTGGGGAACTAAGCATGGTTGTCATTGATCCACAAGCTATGGTGGATGCTTGGAATCTTTGTACTCCTTAGGTTCAAATACTGCTGGTGAGAAGATGGGTCACCATCTTGACAGGTTAATTGATCCTAATCAGCAGGAAGAAGTCAGGCTTTTTTCTGCCAATATGTGAAGACAGAGTATATAGAACCCACATGGTCAATGGAGAGGCATCTTGGTAACTCCTTGTCTGACTGTTAACTGTTACATAGACATGTGGTGATACCCTGGTCTGAAGGAACAGATCATTACCAAGGGCTCAACTCAGCAGGAATGAAGGTTTGAGTTACACCACCAGGCAAGTTAGCAAGATATGAAGAAGTGACTGCTGAGGGAGGGGGGATTTAGGACAACACAAGAAGACAGTGAGTACCAATTGTAACCCTGTGACCAACTGTAACGACTGCAGCTGTAATTTATCCCATTAAGCTTCCTTTTATTTTTACTTTTTATTTAACTTTCTGTTAGTTAACATACAGTGTAATATTAGTATCAGGTTCCCTGATTATCTGTGAGGTTGAGCCTTTTTTTGTGTGTTTGTTGGCCATCTATTTGTCTATTCACATCTTCCACTTATTTTCTAATTGGATAATTCATTTTTTGGGTGTTGAGTCTTATAAATTCTTTATATATTTGGATACTAGCACTTTTGTTAGTCTCTTTTCAGAAGGAGAGGCTCTTGTGCATCATGGAGGAGCTGTTCCACACTCATGGATGAAGAAGTAGATGCAGTTCAACTCCCCCTTCATAAGAAGACCTATGGTGAGGTGTCTAGTAAGCTGAGAGGCTTTAATCACTGACACAACTTTGGGATCCATTGCTGATTTCATAGTGAAGCCAAACTCCCCCAGCTAACTCCCAGCCCATGACGGCGTATGTCAGGACTGCTCTTGTAGACATTTCTGGCCCCCAATGGGACTTCTCTAGTAGGTAATTTTCTTTCTGTGGCTCCCCTCACACTAGACAAGACTTTTTTCAGGGCTATCCATCCATATGAGTATCCTCCTACCCCACCTTCTTTCCTTGCGTCTCTCCTTTCCCAGGTGCCAAAATTGCATCACCACCTGTGGTCCCTTGCCACCAGCTCCTGCTCCATTCTTATTTTAGTTTTCAATATATCTCTGTCTTTGAATATTTTGATTTATTCTTTTTCCCAAATAGTTTGTTATATATACTTTATTGATATTTTTTGAGGAGTAAACTGAGTCTCAAAAATGTTTTAGAATATCTAAGATTAACTCCTGACATGTTATGGGACACCAGTAGAGATAGAACTTGAGCATGGAGCACCAAGCAACTGTACATTCAGACTACCTATTAAGTAAAATAATACAATAAAATAAACCTTGTTGGTTACATCCAGCACCTTCTTAAAAGCACAGTACTGTGATAGAAAATGTGGTTAATACTGGGGTCAGACAGGAAGTTAAGAATGGCTTCCAAGAGAAAGTGAGTTGTTGACTTGAGTAAGCCACTACATGTCTGCTGTTACAAAAATCTGGCTTCAGTGTTTTGTTCACTTTGAGACAGAAGGATTTGGGTTGTCCAGCCAAGGTTATGTGTGTGTTGATAACATAGCATTCTGAATATTCACTTACCCTGTGGGTCCCCATCATGTTCTGCACTGCCTCTGGCACAGCCCATGCAGGCAAAGGTAAAACTACTTGTTTTGCTTATTTACCTGCCCGTTCCTACCACTGGAGAGAGACAAGAGAGAAATCTACTTACTAATCTGCATTTAGAAAATACTTCTCATATGCTGTCCCAAGAAAAGACAGCCATCTTTTATATTAACTATTATCCTACGGGAAATGACACTGAATGAAAGTCAGCCTTTTCAAAGTTGTGTTTTCAAAGCTCTATGTAACATGGATACTTGGCCAATTGCAAACAATTTCTTTGAAAGAGTCACCTGATCCGAACTGCTCAGTTCACTGCTGTACCTTTGTTCCACCAGCCTCAAATGAGGAATTCTCAGATGTGTAAGGAAATGGCAAAATGCTTGTTCTTGACCCTCCTCTTAACTTTCTCTGCTGCAAGTGGTCCCATATAGAAAACAATTACAAAGAGAAGGGTATCACATGTAATGCCCTTAAAATAAATTTCAGGTGTGATACTAAGATTTTCCCAAACAGCCCTGCTGGGTAGACCCTATTTCCTCATTCAATAAAGGAGATTATGGTGAGTTCAGGGGTTTCAAGGTTAGGGGTACCTGGGTGGTTCAGTCAGTTAAGTGTGAGACTTTGGCTCAGGTCATGATTTCACAGTTTGTGGATTTGAGCCCCACATTGAGCCTGCTTCAGATTGTGTCTCCTTCTCTCTCTGCCCCTCCCCATCTATGCTCTGTCTCTGTCTCAAAAATAAATATTAAAATTAAAAAAAAAAGAATTTCAAGGTTAATCAAGGAAGAGACAGCCACAAAATGAAATAACACAGTTTTCTTAGGCCAAGTTGTATGAAAATAGTCCCTCCCAGAAAGATAACTTCCAGAAATAATAGCATAAAGCTACCTAGAGAGGATGGGGTGCAGGACCTCCCAAGGGAGAAGAGGGACTTCATAGAGGGAGCTCACATGTCTAGGTGATGTCTCTTGTTTCTCAACAAGTGAGGAATGTCTGAGTCAAGAACTCCTAAGGGAGGCAGCAATTGGGGTCTAGCCATAAGCTTTGCTTTATCCAGAGCTAGCAGGTGTTGAGTGCCGTTTTTTGGGGGGCATATAAAGTATATGGACTCTAAGTGGCTAAAAATAAGTTTTATGGGACCATATATTTTTAAATGAATGTGTAATAATCTGAGTCTAGAGTCAGCAGGCTTTGGGCTAGTGGTCCTAGCCTGTGGTGAAGAAGGAGATGACATAGAGGCCATTTTAGGCAAATCACAGGGATTGTCTTTGGCCCATTTATGTAAGAGACTTAGAATGGCTTTTCCAAGATGTTGCAGGGAAAGATAAAACAGGGACATGAATCCAGATTAACATTTGTCATTCCATCAGGCAAATGTCATATATGTCACGCCTTACAAGAGTACATTTTCCTGGCATGCCAGTTTTGCATTTTCAAGTATTAAAGGCAAAACTTCATCTCCAAAGTGTCATAAAGGAGATAGTAAAACAACTTTTCAAAGAGTAGTCAGTCACCTTTCTCTTTGAAATGTCATTGTTAGAACATTGGATTGATAACAGAATCTGGCTTGGGAGAGAGAGAAGGGAGGGTCAGGGGAGGAAGAGAGAAAAGGAGGGAGAGATGTCTGGAGGAGGGAGGGAAAGAGAGAGGGAGAAAAGAATGAAGGGAAAGGGAGAAACAGAGAGGCAGGGAGGGGCAAGGAAAGCAAAAAACAAAAAGTGATACACGTAAAATTTACCGATCTGAAACTGCAGCAACTGAAATCAGAGTCATATATCGAAATACATTTTTAAATGCTTTAAGAACTCATTCCATAAAATGTATCCAATCTGTTTTCAGCACATTTTGTCTTCACTACACATTCATTTCCCCCGCCCCTTTCTTTTCTGTTTACCTTTAACTTGGCCTTCATTTAAGTATGAGAATAAAAGCAAACAAAGCCTTTTTTGTCTACCCCAGAACAATGTGAGGAATATGAAATTCATTGGTTACTCACAAAGGAAGAGTGATGCTAGATTCTTAAAACAGGTTGGCATAAGCTGTTGAATCTGACCTTCTGAGATCACTGTGCTCTGACCTCCCAAATCTTCTCTCCTTGCTTGCTTCAATGCTTGATTCTCCTTTTGTTCCTTTCCACATCATCACCAATTGGATGCAAAAGCACTCACCTCTCATCGCATGTGACACTGATCAGAGAATAGCAAAATATGTCACCCATGACCATCTACCTGTTTGAAGGCACACATACAGGCAAGAGAGCTTGAAAAGACCAACTGGAATTGGAGTCAGTAAAATAAGTGTTTCCTTTGCCTCTACTCCAAGTGATCATCCCAAGCGATGCCATTCCTGCCCTGAGCTTCCGTTGTCCTATTGTGAACACTGGAAAGAGAAGAAACCCATTATACTTAAGCACTTACAATGTGCCAAGAATGTAGAATGCACCATCACATTTACCTCTTACAAGAGCCTTTGTGGATGAGAAAAATAAAGCAAGAAAAAGGCTATAGTGCAATTAATTAAGTGACAGAAATCTGCCTTTGAATGGTGTGTCTGACTGACTTCAAAGGTCATAGATTATAAGACTCCACATGTTAAGTTTTTTAGCTCTTGTGCCATGAGACAGGTCGTTCTGGTGGACATTTCAAACCTTACAAATCCACAGCAGCACTCTAGCTTTTCCCACCCAACACCTGCCCCAGATACTCCATTTCCTCAGTTGGCACCACCGTACCCCTGCTTAACCTCAAATCCTGGAATTGGTCTTTGCTTCTTTCCCACCATCACCTCCATTCCCTATTTAATTTGTCACTGATCTTTCAGACTCTAGTCCAAAGACACTGTCCACCGAGCCATGTCCTCTACCCTCTACTCTCGGATGAAGGCATATTCTTCTAGCTTGAATGGTAACCTCCTGCTGCTCACTTGCTGAACACTTTAATGATTTTCCTTCAACCGTGGCAATGATTGTAGAGATTTTTAAAAATCATATCCATTTGTGCCACTTCCCTACTTGGAATCCTTCACTGGCTTCCAATTGAAAATAAACTTCAAGTTCTTATAATGACCTTCAGATCTCAACATGTTCCAGGTGCCTTCTTTCCAATGACCATGCTCATAACATCTCACTCCCTTTCAGTGACGCAGACAACAAGGCCTTTCTTTGCCTTAAACACTCCAAGGTCACCCTCTTGAAGCCAACTATCCTTTCTTGGGATAACCTTCCTCTGTAGTCTTCACGAGGTTCTTCCGCTTGATAATTTACTTGTTAGCCTCCATGTGCCTTCTTCAGAGAGGCACTTAGAGCCTGGCTCACTCTGCAACAACATGAGTCAGTCCCTCATAACATTATACTTATCATCACCCTCTCATAGTTTCTTGTGGACTTATTTTTTTTAGTGTATTTATTCAATCAGCTCTGGTTTCCTCACTAGAATTAGGAGGTGAGCAAAAAGCTTATCTACTCTCTTCACTGGTATTTATGAATAGCATTTAGAACAGTGCCCGTCACATTAATAGTTTGGCTTTACCTAGTAACATTGTCTATGCACATTTGGTATAAACTAACAATTCCACTCCCAGAGCTCTCCTAAAGAAACTCATGTATACACCAGACCCATTTATAAGAACATCCTAGCACCATTGTTCATACCACTAAAACCTTGGAAATAACTCAAACGTGTATAAATCAAATGTGTGGTATAGCCATGCAATGAAATATTATATAGCAAGAAAAATAAACTATAGCTGTGGGCAATCACAGGGACGGATCTTAAAACTAATAGAGGGGAAGAAACTAAATCAGAGGAATAAGTTCTATATGCTTTATTTATATGATGCAAAAAACAAACATTAAATAATTCACTTTTAAGGATACATGCAGTTGTATCAACTTATTATCCCACAAATAATTGCATGGAGAGAGCCCAATGTCCATTGACTGATGAATGCATAAAGAATATGTGATATATATACATACAGACATACATATATGTATATATATATGGAATATTAGTCATCAAAAAGAATGAAATCTTGCCATTAACAATAACATGGATGGAGCTAGAATGTATTATGTTAAGCAAAATAAGTCAATCAGAGAAAGGCAAATAACATAAGTTCACTCATGTGGAATTTAAGAAACAAAACAGATGAACATATGGGAAGGGTGAGGAGAAAAAGAAGAGGGGAAAACAAACCACAAGAGACTTAAATATAGAGACAAATTGTGAGTCGGTGGAGGGGAGGTGTGTGGGAGATGGGTTAGATGGGTGATGGGTACTAAGGAGGGCACTAGTTGTGATGAGCACTGGGTGTTGTATGTAAGTGATGAATCACTAAATTCTACTCCTGAAACCAATATTGCACTGCATGTTAACTTAAATTTATACATGATTTATTATTACATTTTAATTGGTTGTTTCATGTATAGAGAAATGCACTTGACTCCTGTATATTGATTATATATTCAGTAACTTTAATAAATTCCCAATTTTCCAAATTTTAAATTACCATGCTCATTTTTTTTGTAGATAATAATATTATCTACAAATGATAGCAGTTTAAGTCTTCTATTCCAGTTCCTATGTCCTTCATTTCTAAATCTTGATTTACAGGAGTCCCTAGGATTTAAAATACAATTTTGAGGGGCACCTGAGTGGCTCATTTGGTTACGCATCCAACTCTTGGTTTTGGCTCAGGTCATGATCTCAAGAACCATGGGATTGAACCTCACATCATGTGCTGCAGTGTGGAGCCTGCTTGAGATTCTCTTTCCCTCTCTGTGCCCTCCCACTGCTCACTCGCTCGCTCGCTCTCTCTCTCTCTCAAAATAAATAAAATAAGAATTTAAATAAAATAAAATAAAATATTGAATAGATACCTTAGCAAAAAAAAAAAACCCTTTTTCTTCTCAACCTTGAAATTGATACTTACATCTACTATTTAATATTTGATGTCTTTTATTTTAAGGAATCCTTTAACATGTATGGAAGATTCTACTTCCAGTTTGCTAAAATATCTTATATTTTTTAGTTAATGAATGGATGGTGAATTGAATTTTAACAATTTTCCATATATTAAGATGCACTGATTAATGTTTAGTGTTAAACCAACCTTGTGTTCCTGAAATAAACCCAACTTCGTCATGATTATTTTTTTATTTTTGCATTTAATTTTACTAACAACATTTATCTTTCTGTTTTCACAATTAAATATGTGTTAGCTTAATAAAACTATTAATAGTGTTCTCTCTGTCTCTTTTTTGTTGTTTTCTGAAGGAGTTTCTGTAGTTTAAATTGGTTTATTCCTTGACTGCTTGATAAAACGTACCCATAAAGTGTCCAAACCTGACATTTTAGGGGATGAGATTAAATATTGAGTCAGTAAGCCTTTTTATTTCTATCTTTGTTTTGAAATAATTTGACATACAGGAAAATTGTGAAAATAATACCCTACCTTTCCCTATACCCTTCATGCAAGTTTGCCAGTTCTTAATATTTTAGCACATTTGTTTTATCAGTGTGTACTTCTCCCTCCATCCCTCCCTCTTTTTTTCCTCACTCATTCTCTCTCCATCCAACCATCTATCTATACATATTACTATTTATTTTAAATCACATAAAAAAGTTGTAGATATTATTCCCCTTTACCTGAAAATAACTATGTTTATCAAATCAAGGGCATTCTCTTCTTTAAATTTTTAAAATATTTATTTATTTTAGAGAGAGAGAGAGCATGAGTGAGAGAAGGGCAGAGAGAGGGACACACAGAATTCAAAATAGGTTCCAAGCTCCGAGCTGGATATAAGGCTTGAGGTCACCAACCGTGAGATAATGACCTGAATTAAAATTGGATACTTAACCAACTGAGCCCCCCAAGAGCCCCAAGGGCATTTTCTTCTGTGACCACAGAATAATGATCAAAATCAGAAAACTGGTTGGTTAATTTCTTAATGATTAGAAGAATACTCAGGCTTTATGTTCCTTCTTGAGTTGGTTTTAGAAGTGTATTTATTTCATTTTAGTCTCCACATTTATCAGATTAAAAGTGTTCATGATATCTTGTTTTATTCCCCACAAATATCTGCTACCTCTGTGCTAATATGCTGTTTATTGTCCTTGGAATTGTTTATTTACACCTTATTTCTTTTATTGTTTATTACTTATTATAGTGATTTATTCATTATTATTGTTTTCAAGTAACTTTTTCTCCCCCAATTTTGATGATATTTTTGTTCATAAAATTATTTGTATGTCATTTTATCCAGTACCAACATTTAAGCACCACTACTATTTTTGCACTGGGTCAAAGGTTGTTCTTACTCACCTATATATTTATTGATTTTTCTTGTCATCATACCCTCTTGTAACTTTGACCTTCTGTCTGGGATCGCTTTACAACCATTAAAATGTCAGTCGTGAAAGGTGGTTGGTGATAAATTCTGTTATTAGGTGTTTAAAATGTCTTTCTTTCACTTATGTTTAAGAAAGACCTTTTGCTCAGAATGGAATCTGAAGCTGACAAATTTCTCGAGCATTTTGAATGTCCATTCTCACATCCATTAGCTGCTGACCTCAAATGATGTGTCCAAGAAGCAAGTTATTACACTATCACCTTTCAAAGAGGGCACTTAAAGTCCCCTGATTTTATCTCATGTTCCAGAGAACCCACTAGAGTGTCTCTGAGGGTGAGTTTATTTTTATTCATCTTGTTTGAGTTTACTGGGCTTTGGGTCTGAAATTTATGTTTTTTAACAGCTCTTAAATGTTTTCAGCCATTGTCTTCACTGAAAATTGCCTCTTTTATTTTCTTCTGTTGCTGATTAGAATATTCTAGATCTTCCTTCATACTTTGTTCTATCTTTCATTTTTTTCTTTGCCTTCCTGTGCTGATTACTGGACTTTTTTTTCCCCCCTGCATCCTATCTTCCCATATCTTCCCATTCATTAACTCTTTCTTTAGCTCCTACTAAATCTTTTGCTTAGGTGCATCTACTTTGCTTATGAATTTTAATTACTGCAGTTTTGATTACTAATTGTTCTGTTTAAATGTTTTAAGGTCTGCTTTGTCATGTTTATAGTCCCTTGCTCTTATATTTTCAACATCTCCTTTATTTCTTATTTAACTAAACGTTTTAAAATTCAAGATTTCATAATTTTGAGGCCTGAAATCTTTTCAACTGTTTATCCTGTTATTTCCACTGTTTCTCATGGTGCTTTATTGCAGTGGTGTTTGTTTATCTGTTTTCATCACGTGTGTATGTATGTGGGGGGTGTTTTGGGGAAGGGGGTGAAAAGAGGGAGGGAGGTACACAGAAGGGGGCAGGAGAGAGGAAGTCAGAAATCATGAGCACTTTGCAGTCAGTGTTCTTGGATCTTCTGCTTCTTTGAGAGACTTTGTACCTCTTCACTGAGATTGTGAATAGGTCCTTCTGAACAAAAAACCTGATGGTTTTATATGACACAGTTAAATATCTGACTAGAAATCCATCTAAATGGAGGCCCATGACTAAGAATTGTTAGACAGGCTTTTTCTCTGTTCTTGTCCCAAGTCAAGATAGAAACCCCCTCCAGTGTGGGTTTATTTGATATTCATCCTTCCAGCGAAGGTTGAGACTTTGGGAATCTCACCTTTAGGAAGATCCCCAATGAGAATCCCCATCTTGGGCAGGCCTTAGGATTTCTGTCTTGTCTCCCTGGTAGGCGCTGCCTTGCTCACCCAAGGTCACCAGGGCACTTCAGACATGCTCAGGTGACTGTTGACCCCCATCCTCAGAATTGCTACCTTCACCTGATTTGGGGTCTCTGGGGACTATTAAACTCACAAAGCTCAGTACCCTTCCCTCCAATCCAGTCAATACAGTTCCTTTTTAGAACCCTTTTTAAAAACATATATAGCGTGAAAATTTTTCATGGCAATAGTCTCCTGGTAAGAAAAAAATGAGACTGGAGGTGTCTGGGTAGTGCAGTCGGTTAAGTGGCAGACTTCAGGTCATGATCGTCTAGTTTGTGGGGTTGAGCCCCACATTGGGCTCTGTGCTGACAGTTTGGGGCCTGGATCCTGCTTCAGATTCCATGTCTCCCTCTCTCTCTGCCCCTCCCCTGCTCATACTCTGTCTCTCTCTGTCAAAAATAAATTTAAAAAATTAATTAATTTTAAAAAAACATTATTTTTTTACAAATGAGACTGGAGGAAACCAAGAAGGGAAAGAAAAGAGCACCCTTTTATCATAATAGGCATACAAATTTACATTCTAATTTTTTTACTTTTAAAATTGTTTTATTTATTTATTTTTTTAATGTAACACAATTTATTTTTTTAACATATGCAATTATTTTCCATCATTTACAATACAGTAGTTACAATGACACTCCAAACAGAAAAGCAAAGTAAAAAATCAAAACCCCCACTTCTATTTCATGTAATTAGACTTATACAGAAATTAGAAGGTTAAGTACCAACTAGTTAATTACATGCTGGGTTTTTTTCCCCATAGGGAGTGTGTCTTAGGTTTTTCCCTTATTATTTTCTTTACTTTTTTTTCCCCCTCTCCTTTTTTTGGTGGTGGGGGTGGTTATGTTTAAATGAAGTTGCTTTTACAGCACCAAAGACTTAATCATCCATTTCCTATATAAAAGGTAGCTACTTTTTTGCATGGACCTCAAGTATACTGTAGTATAGAGGTGGAATTTAAGGAAAGGTATTAAGCAGGCTGTGTTGTAGATTATGGGCAAGTAATAAATTGTATCATGTATCTTGAATGTATCATAGATAAGTTGCTATATAACAATTGCCACTTCAGATAGCTGTGAAATTACATTCTAAATTTTTAAATGAACATAACAATGCTAATATTTCCATCATTAAAAAAATCTTATAAGCATCATTGTCAAGTACTAGATAATCTTCTACCCAAGGACAGCCATGTTTTATTTGGTGATTTAATTGTCCAGTATTTGAGGTGTTACCAACTCTCCCTATGTTGTGTATGTTGCAATGATTATGTTTTTTTCCAGAAAACACATATTTCTAATTATTAAAGCTAGTTTATTAATAACCTATAGGAATGATTGTTATTTTATGATTGTACCTGTGTGTTTTATTACTAGTATATATTGAATACATTAACTCAGCAAAAGTTCATGAAAATTAAGCCCCTATTGAGGTACCTGGGTGACTCAGTTGGTTAAGCATTGGCCTTTGACTAAGGTCATGATCTCGCAGTTCATGAGGTGGAGCACCATGTCTGGTGCTGTGCTGACAGCTTAAATAAAGCCTGGAGCCTGCTTCGGATTCCCTGTCCCCCTCTCTCTCTCCCCCTCCTGCTTGCACTTTCTCTTTTAAATTTTTATGTTTTTTACTTATTTTTGAGAGACAGAGAGATATAGCGTGAGCAGAGGAGGGTCAGAGAGAGAGGGAGACACAGAATCCAAATATAGGTTCCAGACTCGGAGCTTTCAGTACAGAACCTGATGTGGGGCTTGAACCCATGAACTGCGAGGTCATGACCTGAGCTGAAATCGGATGCTTAGCTGACTGAACTATCCAGGAGCCCCCTTTCTCTCTCTCTCTCTTAAAAATAAATTTAAAAAACATTTAAAATTTTTGAAAAGTCCCTATGAAGGGATGGATTGATTAACAAATTGATAAAGGTCATTATCCACACACATACATATATTTATATATATTTGAGCACATACACAAAATATTTGATAGCAAAATGGCATCAGTGTGGGAGGGGCATGAGTTTCCATACCTATGTGTGGGCAGGTGACCATGTGTAAGTGTGCATGAGTGAGCATGAGTGTGTGTGAGTGCGCATGAGGGTATGTGGGTAGATGTGTTTGAAAATTTGTGGGCATGAATGTGAGTGAGTGTATTCGTGTGTGGCTGTGTGTGTCAAAGCAGGAGAAAGAGTGTTCAAGCTCAGAATTTTCCAAAACTGAAGCTACAAATGCAGTTGGAGGAGTATTTGTATAACCAACTGTGAAAAATGCATGATATTTTCTCTCCTGGATGTGAGGAAATGAGAAATCACTTGGGATGCATTTCAAACCACAGCTTTTCTCTAAGACCTATTCCCAAAAATTCAGAATCTGTGCAACTGGTTTGGGGCTGGGAACATTCATTTTAAAGAACGCTTTGGGTGATTCTGAGGCTCCATTGGGTTTGCAATATGCTGAATTATTTCAGGTGTATTTGATATTGACCACAATGAACTCAGCAGTGAGTGAGTGATGGACTCTGGATTAGCACCCAGGCTCCTGTCTTCTGATGATGTCCTGGAGACCACAGTCAACTGAAAATGGTAGAATGTACCTCTGCATAGTGAGCCTAATCACTGCTTATTAGATAGAAAATAAATGTTTTGAACAGTGCCTAACTTCACTGGAAGATTTGCCAGAAGAAACCTGATGGATTTCCCAAGTCTAGTGCAACAATTAAAAATATATATGAAAGGGGACTTAATTCCCTGGCTTCCTAAACACATACCCTGCATCCTCCACCCCAGAGAAAAATGATTTCCATTTAAAAGGGTGTTTTAACATTGATTAGTTGAGACTAAAATCGCACGTAACTCAACTGCTTGAAAATAAAGTCGTCGCTAATGGCTCTTCCTGGATTCAGCCAAAGAACTGGAGAGCGGCTTCGAAAGAAACATCTGTCTTTTCATATGTATGAACAGGTTTTATTATAAATCCTATAGGATTCTTGAAATTCATTAAGAAAGAAAATCTGTATGATCGTTTTAAAGACCATCTGCTTTGGGTTTAGGACCATCACCTAGCTGGGCTTCCTGGACCACTGTGTTTAAAAGGAAACAACAAACACTCTCTGAAAATTTATACACTGCTGGGTCTTCCCCCACCCCGATTAATAATGTAGATGCCTTTCTTTTCTCTTGATTGAATTGTGGTTCAGGAAGAGCTGAAGTTTTTCCTCTCCATTTAGACGATTTTCGTCTCTTTGAAGTAACACTACCTTGGAGCTAAGAGCAATTTTTGGAGATCTAAAGCCTTGGCTATCAACAGTGAGAAATTTATTTTTATCAGTTCTCGCCCCCCCCCATTTGATATATTATTGGGCTTTTAAAAATATCAGTTGAATACCATGCAAAGGAATATTTGTCAAGCTGTCAGCACCTTGTGATTAATACGAATGTGGCTCAGGAGAGAAAAAAAGCCCAGAAAACACAGTTGATATTATTTGAGTTTTGAAACCACAAGGACATCAAAGTCTTTCTTGATGTTGCTGCAAAATGTTACCAAAGCAATTACATTTTATACTATCTCGTCTAAGAGTGCCATCACATGGAAAAGTTTGCAACTTTGTAAGATACAGAGAGGCCAGTGGTAACTTATTGAAAACTCAGAAAGCAATTTCATAATCCAATTGAAGCGATTCTTCATCTATGTAAAGAAGCATCAGATGAAGCTATCCAGGGAAAGTCTGCTTTTCCTCTACAATCTAGTTATGATGTTGTCTCCAACTGAACTGTCAATGCTACAAACTCACCATTCTCCTGCCAAATGTCTATAAGCACCAAAACCCCAGTGAGAACAAGCGAGACAAAGTTAACAGACATTTCCAATGCTCCCGTGCATCCATGCATACCACGCCTTTCCTCTGTCCTCTCCCGGCCTCTATTTTTTCTTTCTGGAGCTGACACCTCAATTCCTCCAAGATATTACCTTAAAGCCAGAATGCTGAAATAAGGGGCTATCTTTCCTATAATTATGAGCCTGAGTGTTGGATACAAAGTTGCAAGTAAAATATCTTGATCTCTGCTACTTATCAGCTGTGTAAATTGGTCTATTCTGAGTCTCACTTCCCAGATGAGGACCTGGGACCTCTCTAGCCTTGTCCTGGGACACGATGAGGCCAAAAGGCTGTCACAAATATTGGTTACATATGTCACAGAAACCTTACTGTAAGAACCAACATCTGTGTACTGTATTATTTTTTCTTGTGTATTCCTATTCTTTCTGAAACATGATTTTTTAGGTCCTCTAGGCAAGGTACTGACTTCATACTTCCCTTACTTGGTGCCCAGTTTTGAGTTAGGGATGCACTGGTGGTCCATTAGCATTGACTGTTTATTGGGTTCACTTAATTGATGGAATGGCTGGAAAAGTAACAATCACTCTTTCTTGACTTGATTTCTCTTGTTGCATTTCAGTCTGGTTTTCAATGGTGACCATATATAACACCTGCCCCCCCCCAAAAAAAGGAGGATGGGAAGAAGGAGGAGAAAAAGGGAAAGGAGAAAAGCTTTCCAATAAAGCAAGGGTAGACATGGAAGCATCTTCTCCACCTCTGCGCTGAGCATTAGTAAATCTGAAGATGACTGCATCCTGAGTCATAATGTAGGGGACAGAGGCAATGCTTGTGCTCAGGGAGGAGCCCTGGGAGGGAGACTGGACCACGTTGGCAAGGACTGAGGGTAGTATGAACCTTCATCAGTTCTCAGCTCTGTTATGATAGCAAGTCACTTCTTACTTTTGTCTGAACATGGGTTATATCCTTGTAAAATGGCATTAGTAATTCATGTTCTGCTTATCCCAAGATGTCTTAAATATTTGTCAAATGCTGAAAGTGGATAGATGAATAAAAAGTTAGTTCTTTGATGTTGCATAGGCATTTATGGGGCATTAGAACATAGTTCTTTAAAAGAGCACATTTTTACAGGGAACACAATGAATCTAAACCCACATTTTTCAATAATAACACTGAATGTCAATGGACTGAATGTTCCAGTCAAACGACATAGGGTAGCAGAATGGATAAAAAAACAAAACCCATCTATTTGCTGTCTATAAGAGACTCACCTTAGACCTGAAGACACCGTTAGATTGAAAGTAAGGGGATGGAGAAGTATCTACCATGCAACTGGACGCCAAAAGAAAGCAGGAGTAGCCATGCTTATATCTGACAAACTGGACTTTAAAATAAAGGCAGTAACAAAAGATGAAGAAGGACATTATATAATAATCACAGGGTCTCTACATCAAGAAGAGAACAATTATAAACATTTATGCACTGAATTTGGGAGCTCCTAAATACATAAAACAATTAATCACAAACAGAAGCAATCTTATTGATAAGAATGTGATAATTGTAGGGGACTTTAATACCCCACTTACAACAATGGATAGGTCAACCAGATAAAAAAATCACTAAAGAAACAATGGACCTGAATGGTACACTGGAACAGAT
>NC_043700.1:187147119-187148413 GCF_006229205.1 Suricata suricatta | reverse complement strand
TCCTGCTTTCTCCTCTAGGGTTTTGATGGTTTCCTGTCTCACATTCAGATCCTTTATCCATTTTGAGTTTATTTTTGTGAATGGTGTAAGAAAGTGATCTAATTTCATTTTTCTACATGTTGCTGTCCAGCTCTCCCAACACCACCTGTTGAAGAGGCAGTCTTTTTTCCATTGGATACTCTTTTCTGCTTTGTCAAAGATTAATTAGTCATATATTTGTGGGTCCAGTTCTGGGTTCTCTATTCTATTCCATTGGTCCATGTGTCTGTTTTTGTGCCAATACAATACTGTTTTGATGATGACAGCTTTGTAGTAGAGGCTAAAGTCTGGGATTGTGATGCCCCTCGTTTTGGTTTTCTTCTTCAATATGACTTTGGCTATTCAGGGTTATTTGTGGTTCCATAGGAATTTTAAGATAGTTTGTTCTAGCTTTGAGAAGAATGGTAGTGCAACTTTGATGGGGATTGCATTGAATGTGTAAATTGCTTTGGGTAATAATGACATTTTAACAATGTTTATTCTTCCAATCCATGAGCTATTCCTTCCATTTCTATTTTTTGGAATAGCTTAAGAAGGATCGGTGTTAACTCTGCTTTAAATGTCTGGTAAAATTCTCCTGGGAATCCATCCGGCCCTGGGCTTTTATTCATTGGGAGATTTTTGATAACTGATTCTATTTCTTCACTGGTTATTGGTCTGTTCAAATTTTCTATCTCTTCCCATTTGAATTTTTGTAGTGCATGTGTGTTTAGAGATTTGTCCATTTCTTCTAGATTGTCCAGTTTGTTGGCATATAAATTTTTATTGTAATCTCTGATGATTGTTTGTATTTCTGAGGGGTCTGTTGTAATAGATCAATTTTCCTTCATGATTTTGTCTATTTGTATGCTCTCTCTTTTCTTCTGAGGAGCCTAGCTAGAGGTTTATCAATTTTGTTTATTTTTTCAAAAAACCAACTGTTGGTTTCATTGATCTGTTCAATTGTTTTTGTGGATTTTATCTTGTTTAATTCTGCTCTGATCTTTACTATTTCTTTTCTTTTGCTGGGTTTGGGGTGTTCTTGCTGCTCCCTTTCTAGTTTCCTTAGGTGCTCTGTTAGGTTTTGAGTTTGTGCTTTTTCTGATTTGTTGAGGTAGGCCTGGATTGCAATGAACTTTCCTCTTAATACTGCCTTTGTTGCATCTCAGAGAGTTTGAATTGTTGTATTCTCATTTTCATTTGTCTCCATATATTTTTTAATTTCCTCTCTAATTGCCTGGTTCACCCAATCATTCTTTAGCAGGGTAGTTTTTAA
>NC_043700.1:187119024-187147019 GCF_006229205.1 Suricata suricatta | reverse complement strand
AAAAAACCTCCTTGACCCCAACCGCAGCAATTTCTTCCTCAACACATCCCCAGAGGCAAAGGAATCAAGAACAAAAATGAACTACTGGGACCTCATCAAGATAAAAAGTTTTGCACTGCAAAGGGAACAATAAAAAAAAAAAAACTAACAGGCAACCAACAGAATGGGAAAAGATAGTGGCAAATGGCATATCAGATAAAGGGCTAGTATCCAAAATATACAAGGAGCTCACTAAACTCCATACATGAAAAATGAATAACCCAGTGAAGAAATGGGCACAAGACCTGAATAGACACTTCTCCAAAGAGGACATCTGAGGCCGAGGACATCATGGCCAACAGGCACATGAAACAATGCTCAACCTCACTCATCATAATGGAAATACAAATCAAAACCACACTGAGATACCACCTCACACTGGTCAGAGTCGCTAAAATGAACAAATCAAGAGAATGTAGACGCTGGCGAGGATGTGGAGAAATGGGCACCCTCCTACACTGTTGGTGGGAATGTAAACTGGTGCAGCCGCTCTGGAAAAACTATCGATAGAACTCCCCTATGACCCAGCAATAGCACTGTTGGGGACTTACCCAAAGGATACAGAAGTGCTGATGCATAGGAGCACATGCACCCCAATGTTCATAGCGGCACTTTCTACGATAGCCAAATCATGGAAGGAGCTTAAATGTCCATCATCTGATGAATGGATCAGGAAGATGTGGTATATATAACCAATGGAGTATTACATGGCAATGAGAAAGAATGAAATCTGGCCATTTGTAAGAAAGTGGATGGACCTCAAGGGTGTCATGCTAAGTGAAATAAGTCAGGCAGAGAAGGACAGATACCATATGTTTGCACTCATAGGTCTAACAGGAGAAACCTAACAGAGGACCCTAGGGAGGGGAAGGGGGAAAGAGAGCTGGGAAGAGTGAGGGACACAAATCATAAAGGACTATTGAATACTGAAAATGAACCATGGACTGAAGGAGGAGGGAGAGGGAAGGAAGGGGGTGGTGGCCATGGTGGAGGGCCCTTGTAGGGGAGAAGCACTGGGTGTGTTATGGAAACCAATTTGAAAATAAATTATTAAAAAAATAAACATTTAAAAAACAAAACAAAAGAGCACATTTTTTTCCTCAATGATTTATTGTCAATTAGGTAAATTCAGATTCTAATCTGTTCTGGGAGCCTGGGTGGCTCAGTCGGTTCAGTGTCTGACTTTGGCTCAGATCATGATCTCCCAGTTCATGGGTTTGAACCCCAGGTCGGGCTCTGTGTTGACAGCTCAGACCTGGAAGGAACCTGCTTCTGATTCTGTGTCTCCTTCTCTCTGCCCCTCCCCTGCTCATGCTCTGTCTCTCAAAAATACATAAATGTTAAAAAAAATAAAGATTCTAGCTTGTTCTAGATTAAGCCCAGTTGTATCATCTCTGTTTCTTCTGTTTCAAACAAGGAGATCAGGCACGAGACAAGTGTTCTTCTCCCACGTTTGTGACGTGATATCATACGGGGAAGGACTAGTGCTGAGAGGAAGGACCTTGGATAACGGGACTGAGAATCTGGGTAAAGACGATAGTTTTGTCCTTTGTCCTTTGATTCTGGGCCAACCTTTGCATTTTCTGAGTTTCCCCAGCCAAATGGACAATAGCATCTTCTCTTTCTCTCACATAGTTATGCAATGGGTTTGAAAAGAAAAAAAAAATAATGCCACAATTACTCTCATATCCCCTTGACTCCCCATCTACTCACACAGATTTGGGGGAAATTTTAGGGAGAGGCTTACAACAGGAAACCTGGTTATATTGAATTAGTTTGAAAGGAAACCTGGAGAAAGTGGTCATATATTTTGCAGTTTGCCTCTGACATTCGGGCTAGTGAACATCATTGAGATCCCTGTTCCCATGACCTGTGGATGGATATTGGGGGAGGGGGGACATCATAAATTCCAAGAAGTCTGATTTTCAGTCAAATGTAATCCCTTTAACTTTTGTGTCACTAATGAGTGATGCTCCCCATTAACCCATATCACAGAAATTCATTTACATGAGAACATTAGTTTGATATTTCAACAGAGACTCCTGAGAGACATTATTGCCTAGAGAGAAGAGCCTACATGGACAGACCAAGATTTGCAGACCAGAGAGAAGATATAATAGGCAGTCCTGGGATTATGATTACATTTCACAAAAGTCAGAATAATGGTCAGCTCTGGGGAAAAGAAGGAAGGTGAAACTAGAGATGGCCTTCAAAGTCCTCTCAGGAACTGGCTCAGTCTACTTCCTAACCTGAGCTTCAATTACACAGGTGTTGACATTATGATTTTTGTAATCCATCCATTCATGGCTTATATTTGCCTCATGATAAAAGAATAAGAGGTGAAATATTGTGAATCCAGGATCTTACACAATTAAATGGGAAATAATTACCCAACTAAAACTACAAACTGACTTTAGGATAAAATATACTGAGCCTTACACTGGTTGATCTTGTGTTTGTGGCTGCCTAAAGGACCAAGAGAGATCAACTTCAGGTTGATTTAATTTATTACCATATTAGGGCACCTGGTGTCTCGGTTGGTTAAGTGTCTGATCTCTTGTTTTCAGCTTAGGTCATGGTCTCACAGTTCATGAGTCTGTCCTGCATCGGGCTCTGCACTGACAGTGTGAGGATCTTGCTGGAGGCTCTCTCTCTCTCCTTCTCTCTCTGCCCCTCTCTTGCTTGTTCTTTCTTTCTCTCTTTCAAAAAAAAACCCTATAAAACCAACTTAATAATAAAAAATTATTACCATGTTGATGTTATTACAAACAGGCAAATCAAAAGCAAGAGTCCATTCAGTAACTATCGAGGAACTTAGACTATGTAGCTATTTCTAATAAATTTATATCTGTAAACAACTGTCAAAGTGGGAACACAGGCATTTAGCAATGGTGTTCTATTTTACCACTGAGATGTTCTTTGACATGTTCACTCACACCCATGACTCAGAGACTACTTCTGAGTTTACTGACTGGCAGTAAGTGATAACGTTAACTTTTACCCAGTGAGAGAATGACAGATGGGCAGTGGCCAGACTATCTGTAGCAAGAGAACTGTGACCCAATATTTCTGCAGCAGCCAGCACTGGAAGAACAATCACACTTCTGCAGCAACCAACCCCAAAAGATCAGGACTTCGTCAGTGACTGCCAGCTCCCCTCATTTTTGCCCTGATTTCCAACTCAGAACCCACCAGAGAAAGGCAAATATGCTTGGCAAACCAATGACATAGATGCTCTGCTTCCTGCCTGTCAACTTCCCCAACCTGTAATCAGGGTATACCTGGAGCTTTCTCTTTCTCCTGGAAGGCTTTCCCACTCCTCTGCCTGCCTTTGAGTCTCCCAAACCCAAGTGACGGTGGCTGATGCGCTTGCTATAGCAAAGTCTAAATGGATAGTGACGATTGTTCTCATTTGGGTTGTCTTCATCTATTTCTCTCCCAGTTCTTGCCTCCATCCAGTCATCATTAAAAAACAAATGAAAACCAACCAGTCCAACCAAAGCTTCTCATCCTGTACCCACTTCATTCTTTGTTCATTCATTATTTAAAAAAACAAAACAAACAAACAAAAAAAAGCAAACAAAAAAAACAGTGGTGGGAGCGCCTGGGTGGCTTAGTTAGTTAAACATCCGACTTTGGCTCAGGTCATGATTTCAGTTCCTGAGTTCAGGCCCCATGTCAGGCTCTGTACTGATGGCTCAGAGCCTGAAGCCTGCTTCAGATTCTGTGTCTCTCTCTCTTTCTGTCTCTCCCCTGCTCACACTCAGTCTCTGTCTCTCAGAAATAAATAAAATTTTAAGATAAACAATGCTTATGCCCAAAAGTATATATTTAATTATATTATCCATTTATTTTAATTCTGAGCAAGCCAAGATTATGACAAATACAGTGTTTCAACAGGAGAGGAAATACAGAGCTAAATAAAAAAAATTTTGAAGGTCTGAATGCATAAATGATTATGTGTACTCTCTCTCTCTCTCTCTCTCTCTCTCTGTCTCTCTCTCACACACACACACACACACACACACACACACACACTATGCAAATGGACCAATTCAAAAAGAAACCTAGAAAAATGAGTAATGATAGAGTTGCCCTGTGATTGGACTGTGGATTCAGTCCAGATTGGACTGTGGATGACATTTTACATTTTTTGTTCTTGATACACTGTTCTTTGTGAAATTGTTCTTAAAAATGAAGGAGCAACTCTTGCCTAAAGGAATTCAACAGGTCTTCCAGGTCTGTCCTGTGACAGAGACTTTGTAGCTACATGTCACCTCATGGTCACTCCTAAACAGCCCCTGGCCATGCTTTACACACTGTAAAGTGCTGTGCAAATGCAAACTATGATGCTGATCTGACAAGAGTAGTTTTCATACCAAGCACCTGGGATTCATATGCCTACACCGTACCCTAGCTCAGGTGCCCTGACTTAGGAACTTGGAGGCTTGTGTGTTTGCTGCAGTGCAGCTGAGCTCACCCTCTGAGGCGGCTGCTGCTGCTGACAAGGGTGATCCAGAGGGAGAAACGTAACACAGCTGAACTGAGGGTACTGGTGCTCTGATGAAAACAAACTGCACTGGGATGGGACATGCAGACGACCAGGCAAATCATGTAAAGTGTCTAAAGAGTACAGTGTATTCAGTAGGTACAATCAAACCCTAAGGTTATGGGAAGAACCAGGAGCTGGGGAAGGAGACTGAAAGGGCTTGTACAACCCTATAAATAAGAAGGAATGGACAGCCTCCAATGATCCTCTGGTTTCGGGGTTCTCCATTTCCCACTGGAAGACAGGATTGGAGAGACAATGATTTCAGGACCCCCTTCAGCTGTGGCATTCTATTCCCGTATAACTCTCCATATTGCACCAGACTGCATTTTATTTCTATCTGGCCCCGTAGAACACACCATTAATCCTCAATTGCACTACTATATTCGTAGGAGAAGAGAATCATCTGAGATCAGAGAAAAAAAAGTCTAAGAATGTTAGGAACGAGGAAAGGAAAAAAAAAACCTAATTTGTCTGTTACAGTTCATTTCCCATGTAGAGGGAGTTAAGACGGGAAAAGTGTATCTCAGAAGGTAATTACATTTTGTCTGCAATCAATAGAACACACTGGAGAGAGAGAAGGTACTTGTATTACACTTAGAAGCAGGGGCTTCACATTGTAGCTTGAATTATCCTTGGTCACAGCAGGTGCAGCAACAGAGGAAGCTCTAGCCTATTCCAAGGTTTTCACCTCAAGTGCTGTCCTCCCTCTGAATCTCTACACCCCAATCTCTACACCCAAAAGCATCAGGTTGAAACTATGATTTAGGTCATACTCAGACCTCATGATCAGTCATGAAGTATGGTAAGAATCGTTTGTCATTATTAGTATGTAATTAACTGATGATATCAAATTAATAACTTGAAATATATAAACTAGTGAGTTTCTGGTTAATGTCTCCACCTGCTTGAGTTAAGAAATACTTCTTGAGTGAGCAAGTCTGGGATGGAATTAGACTTAGCAGACTAATAGCTGTGCGTAACACAGAGTATGCCCAAAGGAGAGTCACGTGTGTGAGTGCTGGCTTGCATCAGTGAGGAGAGGATGCTAATCACTAGGCTGATTGACAGCTGCCTCCATTGTCACAAGTCTAAAATAGGATGCATGCTTTCACCAGACATTCTCCTCTACTGCGGTCCTCAGACATCAACAGTATGGTGTCACCCTTTCAGAGATGCCCAGTTGAGAACTTTAGTCGTCTTTAATTTCTCTATTGCATAGGTCAGCATTCTTTTGATTGGAGGGGATGGAAACACAGTCCAAAGAGCTTTTGCAAATAGTGAATAGAGCGGTGCCTGGGTGCCTCAGTCAGTTTGGGGGAGTTTTTCTGACTTTAGCTCAGGTCATGATCTTGCAGTTTGTGGGTTTAAACCCCACATTGGGTTCTGTGCTGACAGCTCAGAGTCTGGAGCCTGCTTAGGATTCTGTGTCTCCCTCTCTTTCGACCCCTCTACTGTTCACACTCTGTCTCTTCCTTTCTCTCAAAATTAATAAACATTGAACATTTTTAATAAAAAAAAGAGTGAATAGAGTGGTCTGTGTCACCTGAATTATTGCTTCTGACTCAGCAAAATCTGAGGATTATAACAATATCATCAGGTGTTTGCTTGTCTTTTACCTCCTCTTGGCTCAGATTTTCTTTGGGCTCACATCATGTTCTGAAAGTTGTTCTCTATATGGACAATATGGCAGACATAGCTCTGGGTTAAGCACTTTTTAAGTTTCCCACATGAAAGGACAGAATACCATTCCAGTAGTCTCAGAAATTCTATGGCAGTGTCCCTGAGCTATGCCCAGGGTATGTGTTACCATTCAGCCCCAACAGGATGTGGTCTTCTGGTTGGCCTACCAGACTAGGGATTCCATCTCTACCATTGATAGTTCATGTGATTGGAGGCCTTACCAGTGAATGAGAGAAAGATATTGAGTAACAGGAAAGTGACAGATAAATATCTTTCAGCTGATAACCAAGGGACTGACAGGTCATAAATATTTTATGCCTTAAATATCTCTTGGTCATTTCCTCTTTCAAATTCCACTGCAAGTGCCTGAGTTGAGACTCGTATTATCTTTTATCTGGTCAGTTACCATAACTTGTTAAGTGGTCCCTTGTATCTTTTCAAGATCTCTGTAATCCCAACACTTCTCTTGACAAAGTCCTATGAATTCCTCTTTATGTATATTATCACTGAAACATGCTGATCATGTCCATCATGAACTTCGATGTCTAATATCTTTGCCAAGACGGTTTGAACTCTTCCTCCTGGTTTGCGTTTGAAAACCACTTACGTAACATGAACTGCTTAGATGTTAGCAAAGATGAATATAAAACTAGACACCATCCCACATGCTTTGCTAAAATCTTGCAACTCTCCCATCAAGAGTGAAGATGAAGTCCCGTCCCTTTGAATCTGGGTGGCCTTGTGATTCATTTATAACCACCAAGGTGGACAGAAGAGATGCTGAGAGGCTTCTGAATCCAGGTAAGAAAAGACAATGCAGTGTTTGCCATGTTAGCTGGGATACTTATGTCAAGAGCCCTGAGCTGCCATTGTAGGGAATTTGATTACCCTGAGGCTTTGATGCTGCTCAGAAACCCAGACCACAGAGAAGTGTGACACGTAGGTGTTCCAGCTGTCAGTCCACGTTGATGGCTGGCCACTTGAGGGAAGTCCTCTGGATGATTTAGGCCCCGGCCATCAAGTCATAACAGCCTTCAAATCCTTCCAGATGAGCACCCAGACACTGGGGAACAGAGACAAACCGTCCTTCTCTATGATGACTAAATTCCTACCCACAGACTCTGTTAACATACGAGAATGCTTGTTTCACTCAACTCTTGGAGGCTTTAGTGTGGTTTATTGTGCAGACCCATCCTTGGCAATGTCTTCCTCATTCTTACATAGGGAAGTTGCTGAATGTTTTCTATTCAAACTTCCATATAAATAATCCATGTAGTTTATTTGTGAATCTCCTCAACGTCTCGATGCTTTGCTGTGAATGCCATAGGGCCAGAGACCATGCCTCATTTGCATCTGCTGTCCCATCAACTAGCACATGGTGAATGAGTGTGCATCTGTGAAGGAAGAAAGGAATGCATGGACAGCATCACAAGTGTTAGTCCGATAAGATGGTGAGAACACAATCTTTAGGCATCTAAGAAGAGATGAATTAAGAATGTTTGGGGAAGATATCAATATCAGCATAAAATGATATAACAAGTGATAGTCCAGTAAGATGGTGAGAACATAAACTTTGGGCATGTGAGAAGAGATGAAATATGAATGTCTGGGGAGAATATCAATATCAACAGCATGAAAAGATAATGACAGTGGAATATCAGACATAAGTCTAGAGCTCTGGGGTTAGAAACCGGGGCCTGGACTAGGTGACTGGAAAAAAAAGATATTTGGTTCCAGAATTAGAGAAATTGGAAAAACACATGTGGAAGGAGGGTTGGGCTCCATCATAGGAGAATCTAAACAAAACTGAAGTTCAAGGAGGGAGCTTTATACCAAAGGGGGGAAACTGAGAACAGGGTCAGCACAAGGCACATGGGGCTGAGCCAGGAATTTCTTACCTGAAGCTCCATGACCACTACCTCCACTATCCGTTCATCCTGTAACCTGGGCTCAAGTGCACCCATACATGGCAGTTCATTGATCCATCCGGGCTGAGAGAATAAACAGAGGGTAGGGAACAAGGCAAGTCTGCTAACTGTGTTCAGCTGTATCACTACAGTCAACAGATCCCCCTTCTCCAAAGAGACTTGGCCTACGTTTCTTCCACACTTCACTTCCTCACTGACCAATGGTTCTGGGAAATGGTAAAATCTCTTTCCATCACTGAACTTCCTTCATCTGTTTTATTTCTTTCAGGAACAGAGATGTAATGTGGCACCAAGTAAATGGTTACAAGAGGAATGGGACCTAGAGGGGGTTAGGCTGTCCCAGTATTATGTCTGAGCTGCCTGTGACTTTATAGGGATCCAACACAAACCCAGGGTCTAGAGGTGAAGACAAGCCCATGATGGAAGATAAAATCTGTGGCTCCATCAACAGAGGGGATCCCTGTCTATTGATCACATGGAGTTACCATGTATTTGCTTCTCTGACATTAGTTCTTAAAATTAGTTCAGGAATCCTTCAGGAATATTTGGCTGCCTGATGATTGTGTAGGATGGACGGTATGGTATGTTCACCAGGACATAGACCTCTGTCCACTGATTAAGCTTCTTTCTCCTGTGCCTAAAAGAAACAACTCAGGTTTAGCTCTCTTATCCCACCTTCCACTGCTCCTTCTCACTAAAACACCTCACTTGCAGTTTCCCTCCTTTGTGATGTTTTCCAAACGCCTATCCTGTTGCTTACATTCTTCTGCATGATCACCTGGCTAAATATTTCTCCTCATTCAGGATTCATGAGATACTTCTGCCAGAAGCTTCCCCCCCACCCCCAAACTGGGTTAGGAGGCATTTTTAATGTTTATTTCTTTGGTTTTATTTTTTTTAATGTTTATTTTTGAGAAAGAAAGAGAGAGCCGGTGGGGGGGGGGGAGTGGGGAGGGGGGAGAGACAGGGAAACTTAGAATCCAAATCAGGCTCCAGGTTCTGAGCTACCAGCACAGAGCCTGATGTGGGGCTCCAGCTTGTGAACTGCGAGATCATGACCTGAACTGAAGTCAGATGCTTAACCAACATCTGAGCCACCTAGGTGCCCCTGGATTAGGAGACATTTTAATCCAAGTCCATTGGTGCACTTGGCAACTCATTAAGGTCATGTGTCAATTTCCCTGTTCCAACAACTGCTCAGTGAGCTCTCCAGGGAACCAGGTGCCAAATACACTTAGTAATTGTGCTCCTATGATGTGCTTTCTGTGCCGGGGCTCATGTTAATACCTATTCAGCTGAGAAAAACTACCACCATCCTGTTCCTTTCAAGTACAATATCTTGTTTAATGTCTCATAACTATTGTGCAAGATAGGTTATTAGAGCCATAGCAAAAGCCCAGAGAACTTGTGAAAGCCTAGGTTTCCTTCTGATACCACATAATCTTTAAGAAACCCAAAAGAGCGACAGCCTCATGGTATCATTATTTTGACTTTATATGGAAAAATGTGGTTAAGATGAGCTTTTCATCTTCCAGTTCCTTTTTGTCTTTGGCAAACACTGGCTCACACACTCAGCACACATCTTATCACATGTTCTTCACCAAATTCACCAGATGCTAATGTATCATCTGACAACCAATAAATACAACTTATCTAATGCATTAACTAAAAAGTCAACCAAGATGCCTACTGATTTGCATGTGTAGAAACTACACTCTCTTTCCATGATACTGAAGAATGTAGATTTAAAAAAAAAACAAACAATGGGGGCACCTGGGTGGCTCAGTCGGTTAAGCAACCAACTTTGGCTCAGGTCATGATCTCACAGTCTGTGGGTTTGAGCCCCGAGTTGGGCTCTGTGCTGACAGCTCAGAGCCTGGAGCCTGCTATGGATTCTGTGTCTCCCTCTCTCTCTGCCCCTCCCCTGCTCATACTCTGTCTCTTTCTGTCTCAATAATAAAAATAAACATTAAAAAAATAAACAATAAAAACCAAACAATGGAATTTCCTGCTCATTTATTTTGTTTGGTTGGCATTTTGGCTGCCCTATGCCATTATCTTATTTTGGTACACTTACTGTTGTTTATTAAAGACTCATTCTGTGCTACACACAGGACACGTATTTTGTCATCTGGTTCTAATTTGAAGGAACCCAATTGATTTCCATTTTATAGAGAAGAAAATCAGTTTCTTGAGCAACTGAAACACTCAGGGTTAGGGCAATGGGGTGTCTAGGTGGGACTTTCATAAAGATCTATCAGTTATACCCCAAACTGGTAAGCTTCTCAAATTTGACTTACAGTGAAGTACTCCATTTTGATTCTATATATTTTTAAAATCATACTCTTATTGTTTTCTAAACCTGTTTCCATTTGTTATCCCTGGGAATTTGCCCTTTAGTTCTTGAGCTGGGCAGTGTAAGGAGAAGGGGAAGATGAACCTACAGAAAGTTGTCCAGTGTTTCGGAGGCAGGCCAACAAACGGCACCTGGGGTTTCTGACTCATCCCAGGGCTTATGCCCTTGATGGAGCTACTTTAATCAAAAGTCTCACCACTTAATTTAGGTGGTGCTCTCTGCAAATGGTTGCTTCTTCATCCTCCAACAAATTCCTTCTGTATCTCCTTTCCTTTTATTTAGAAATAATATCTCTTTTTTAATGCTCATTTTCCACTGCATTAAGGATGTAAAGTAGCTTTAAAAGAAATAATAGCTACCCAAGGATGCAAATGCAGGCTGAGAAAAATGTCAGACTTTGGCATAATAGTCACTCTCTACGTGCTCATGGGGATCGTGCAACAAGGAATGGGGGTCTCAGGACTTTAGAAGACCTACATACACCCACTTTCTGAGGCTGTAAACACATTAGGTATCCCTCTCTTACCTGTTAAATGTAAAGGTACTAGGAATTTGACTGACCTCTTAAATCACAAACATGAAAATATAAGATAATGGTCTACATTTCATATGTTTAAATGTTATATACAAAAGTCTGAAACAATGTCTTTAATCACCACAAAATGTAGAGGATTTAAGTACCTTAATTATATATTAGTTTTCTAAAGTGATTATATGTATTTTTTTCTTAAATGTATATTGAATTATAAATATGTGGTATCTATGTATATTTTTTCTGTATTGAAAATGTTGAAAATCAAATGCTTTCATAAAGAGAGATAGGCACTCATTTCCCATGAATTGGAAGAGTAACAAATTCGCATGTATTGAGCAAAGCTATGGGCCAAGGCATCTTTTTAAAAAGATGACCCCAACTAAGTCTTATTGTCACTTGATGAGATAGTATTATCCCATTTCATGGATGAGAATGTTAAAGCTCGGAGAGGTTAAACACATGATAGCGCAGCTCGCAAGTAAGTTCAAATCTGCTTGACTTATCATAAGTCACACTTTTTTCTTTCTAAACTGGGAATATGGATTTAAAACCCAAGCGTGCCTGCTTGGGATTCTATTCCCTTTCTCTCTGTCCCTCCCCTACTCATGCCCTCACTCTGTCTCTCAAAAATAAATAAATGGGCCTAAAAAATATAATCTCCAAACACTGTTGATGCCCTCCTCTTACTCTTACGCTTGCCAATTCCTTCGCAAAGTATCAAAGATCTTAAAGTGTGACTTAGGCTTAGGTCATCATCTCACAGTCTGTGGGTTCGAGCCCCACGTCGGGCTCTGTGCTGACAGCTCAGAACCTGGAGCCTACTATAGATTCTGTGTCTCTCTCACTCTCTGGCCCTCCCCTACTCACTCTCTGTCTCTGTCTCTCAAAATAAAATAAAGACAAAAAAATTTTTTTAAATAAAACACACACATCCCCACGTGCACATCCACTTCTATATAAAGTCAGCCATATTTAAAACAAAAACCACCCAACATTGCAGGCCAAACAGAATATGTTTATTTATTATTCATGGGCAGCAACTCTTACCACTTTTGAAGAAAGTGGTGGAGGGGGTCCATGTCAAACTTATCTCCCTTCAAAGGCAGTCTCCCAAATAAGATTTGTGAAATCACTTAGAACACAACTGGGAAACCACTATTGTGCCGCAAGATTCTTGCTTTGTTTTTAAGGAGTGAGGATTAGCAAAGCAGAAATCCTTGAGTCCTCAGTCACTGAGTTGGACCCCCAACCTGGGCCTACTGAACTTCATCCCTTCCTTACCCTGAAACCAGATTCATCTAGGATGACGACTTGCCCGGTGGGGACCAGCACCCAGCACCCAGCAAGGCTGGATGGGGAAAAGATGAAGCTGCATGGAGGTACCTCGTGTCTGACCGCACTCTGGGGAGACTAACTTAATTTCCTCCTCACCGCCCCTCTGGTTTGCCATGCTACCCTATTTCCTAAAGAACAGTCCTAGCCTCGGGCGATTTGAGAGACTTATTTCTGATCGCAGTGGGGTTAAGTGGCTGAACAGGGATTCAAACAGATCTAAATCTAAACCCAGAGCCCTTTTGAAAAGCAACTACCTATTCTCCACAGGTACTGGGAGAACCAAATGATGTGGAAAATCTGATGCGAAAGCTTCCTCAAAAAGCATAATTGACTATATAAATATAAAACATTTTATATATAAATATGAAATATTGCCTGCTTTTCCCCAAAGGCTTTCACTGTACCTCGTCAAATTGGTTATCCAGCTGCTGTTAATGACCCAGTGAAATGGTGCAGACAACCCAAAATGGCAAAGAATTATCCCCAAACATTAAGCCTCTATATTGTGTCGTTGGGATTAGGTTTGAGGGCTGCTGCTCTGGCCAACACAGCAACTCCAACCAGAGACATCATTCTCTCCTGAAAAGGGGGCTGGGCATTTAAACAGCGGCATGACTGTAGGCAAATTACAGGTGCTCCACGAGACTCCATTTCCTCACTCCTAAAACCAGGACAATAATAGGCTGTCGAGAGGGCTTATTATGAGCTAAGTGACAGGATATAAGAGCTGGGCTGGGTGTCAGGCTGTGAGGGGCGGAGCCCAGCTCTCCAGTTCTGGAACCACTGGTCTTGGGCACAATTCTAAACCCCCCTGTACTTCATCTCAAGTGGGGATAATAGTAGTGTTAAATAATAGAGTCAATAGCAAGAGTATTCGCAGAGTTACTACATGGAGAGCACCAAGAACAATGTCAGCACAGCACAAGTCTTGGTGTAAGCTCAGAGTTGTTGGCAATGGAGATTTTTAAATTATCTCACGTATTAGTGACGCCTAACACAGTGTGTGACACTAGCTAGGGAGGTACTGTCAGCCAGAGTTGACAGTTCGAAGGTTACAAGATGCTGCATGAGGGGCACCAGGGGGCTGGTAAAGCATCTGACTTCCGCTCAGGTCAGGATCTCAGGGTTCCTGAGTTCGATCCCCGCCTCCAGCTGCGCACTGACAGCTCAGAGCCTGGACCCCGCTTCTGATTCTGTTTCCCTTTCACTTTGCCCCTCCCCTGCCTGTACTCTGTCTCTTTCTCTCTTTTCCTCTCTCTCTTTTTCTCCCTCTCTCAAAAATAAATAAGTAAACATTTTTCAAAAGATGCTACATGAGCCCCTGTTAATTTCTCCTTCACAATCCTCCTCTCAGGCTGGGGCTGGGTATCCTCTTCCGTGGGGCTTGGGCTACTGCTGCTGCCTTATGTCAGGGGACCCCCAGCGCACTCAGACGGAACCCGGGTTGGCTCCTGCTGCTGCACTTAGGTTCCTGAGGACAAAGCAAGTTCCCCTGCGCACCTAAACCAAAGGGAGGTCTTGCTGCATCCCAGAATCCTACAGCTTTCTTGTCCTGCGGTGTGGGGCTAGTCAGTGCAGACACTACCAGAGCCTCAGGGTGCCTTTAACTCAGGACTTTATATTCATTCCAACATGGGCTCCTCTCAACATGTAGCTACACATAGAGTCTGCAGTTTGAGGGGCTTTTGTTATTGCTGTTTTTAATCTTATAGCCAAGTGAGATTGGCAAATACTAGAGAGTTCCTCTCCTTCTTTGAAATACATAATTCATAATAATTTTTAGGTTTCTGAAAAATCTTGCAGATGATTTGCAATATTTTTCAAATGTATTTGACTCCCAAGTTTCATATTTATATTGCAACTTACAGGACTTTAGAAGCACACAAAGTAATGTATATTTTCAGATATATATACATGTATGTGTTCTTTTTCTAATTATATATAGGTAATCATTATCTATGTATCTACCTATGTATCTGTGTGTATGTATGTATGTATCTATCTATCTATCTGTCTGTCTATCATCATCTATACAATTGGAAAAAGAACCCAGTCCTGAGATAGACGACCACAGCTTAGATCTTTGATACTTTGCGAAGGAATTGGCAAGAGTAAGATAGGATAGAGGAGGGCATCAACAGTGTTTGGAGATTATATTTTTTTAGGCCATTTATTTATTTTTGAGAGACAGAGTGAGGACATGAGTGGGGGAGGGACAGAGAGAGAGGGAATAGAATCCCAGCACAGAGCCTGACATCAGGCTTGAACTCTTGAACAGGGAGATCATGACCTCAATGTTCCACGCAAGCCCTCTTCTCACCATACATGGCGCTTCTCTGGGTTGGACCAGGAGATCTCACAGATTTGGTCACAGATGCCCCAGTGAGAGAAGGTGCCTGCATTTGACCATCATGTCACCTCTGCAGGGGCTCGCCAGAGAAAGACCCAGCAGAATCCATTGCTGTGAGATTAATGTCACAGCCACATTCTCAAAGTCACTGAACCATTCATGTTCAGGAATCTCATCCTGTCTCCTCATCTGGGCTCCCCTCCCAGATATAGGCAGGATTATGAATAAGTGGGTGCTCTAGAATTTCCATGATACCAGGAGCAGTTATGGGGCAGAAGATTCAGGTTGAAGGACTTAGGTTTACTTTCTTCCTGATTCATTTTTCTTGGAAACTCATGAAGAATATTAGATGAATCCTTAGGGCACATAGGTGGCTCAGTTGATTAAGCGTCCAACTCTTGATTTTGGTTCAGGTCATGATCTCATAGTCTTATGAGATCAAGCCCTGTATTGTTCTCTGCACTGAGCATGAGGTCTGCTTAAGATTTTCACTCTCTCTCTCTCTCTCTCTCCCTGTCTCTCCCCCTCTTGTTCTCTCTTTTTCTCTCTCTCAAGAAAAAAAGAAATATGAGAAGAAAAATATTAGGTTAATCCTTCCTCCTCCAGAGCCCTCTTTGAGAAACACTTCCCTAGAGACTGAGAACAATCTTCAGCAGCCGGGTAATGATGCCCCTTCTCAGAAACACACCACAGCCTCCAGCCCCTTCCGAATGCAGAAGTTAACTCAACCTGGCACTGCACCTGGTCTCAGAATGAAGACCAAGCACAAAGAGCAAAATGATATAATCCCAGTGCTCCTCCCACCCATATTGCATTCCCTCGGTGGGAACCCATTTTAGGGTCTCTGAGCTCTCTGGTTACTCTCTGATGTGTGTCAGCTGATGTATGCCAGTGATCTCAATCAACTTCAGCAAATTCCTGCAGTCAGCAAAGGGCAGAATTAGGCTTTAGAACCTGGTGCTCAGTGAACAACATTTCTATCCTTCCTACTTATGTCTTTGAAGTTAAGAAGGAGGATGAGGACAGTGAGGCAAGGTGATCGAGGTGACCAATATCACAGAAACACCTACTTGGTGTCAAGAGCTGTACTAGGTAGAGACCTCATCATTCCTTTGAAGGAGCTTGCTTGTTACTATGGGTAAGACTTCCTCCAGAATGGGGGGACCTTAAATTTTCCTCATTCATTCATACAATTTCCATTAAAAAAAAGTCTCAGGGGTTGATGAGTGGTTGATGACGTTAATAATTTACAAAAAGAGGAAGAAGTAGGGCGTGGAGGTCTGTAAAGGTAACATGAGATTAAGTTCCCAAAGAAGTCAAGAGGTTGACAATAAGTTTGAATGATGAAACAATACATATTACCCGTAAATCAAGGGCAGGTTCCGTGAACGAGTGTGTCCCACCAAAGTTCATAGTTGAAGCCTTAAACTTCGTCATGATGATATTTGGAGGTGGGGCCTTTGTGAGGTAACTGAAATTCCACAAGGGTGGAATCATCATGATGGGGTTAGTGCGCTTAAAAGAAGAGCCATTGAGGATACCACAAGAAGACAACTGTCTACACATCAGGAGGAAGGTTCTCATCAGACATCAAACCTGCCAGAACCTGGGTCTGAGACTCTCCAGCTTCCAAAACTGTAAGAAATAAATATTTTCTATTTATGCCACCCCGTCAATTGCATTTTGGTTTTTAGCAGCATGAGATGATTAAGATAGCAAAACTCTGGGTATCTTTTGCTATGTTCCCAGCCTTGTGAATGAAGTTAGGCAAGGCTTAACTCAAAATAAATTCTCACTGGGGTATTTTCTGACTGTAATTTTGTCAATAACTTACATTAGTTTTGCACGAAAGGACCTACAGTCATTTTACATCCATCAGTCTATACTTGTGGATGAGGTGGATGCTAATAAAGCCATTGAATATTAGTAAGGACGTAAGACCTGCCCGAGGTCACTCCATCAAAGTGGTACAGACAGACCTAAATCAAAACACTCATCTTTTTTTCCTAACATGATGCTCATCCTTAATCAAAGCAGGCTATATGGAATAGAACATGGTGCCACACTCCTATTAGGTGTGCGTAAAAGGAGATATATAAATAGATTGAATTACTTGATTGGGGAAGCATTTTTTTTCTACGTGGAATGCTATCTTTTTCCCATCTATAGAGACACATCAATGACAAGCTTGCTAACTTCCCCATCAGAGCATGACTCTGTTGTTTGTTTTCATTCCAAAGTAGCACAAGAGTGATTTTTCTATTATCTTTTACTTTTTCCATAGTGGGAAAATCCTCCTGTGAAATGTCCTGGAAAATAGAAATTGGAACTTTGATTCGTGGCAGGTTGATTTTATTTTTTGGCGGTATAAATTAACCTCTCAATGTTCAGAAAGTCCAGTTCCCACAGGATCTTATCTTTTGTGTAGTTCAAAGAATAGCTCCTAAGTCTGGGATGCTATGAAGAAGATTCAGCGTTAAACACGGAACTGTAATTGCTTTGCTTATAGGCAACCAAAGGCAGGTTTTGAGGTCAAATTGGCTTTATTTTGAATCAAAGAGTTTTAAAATGCTAAGCACTTATTATCATTTCAAATTTTGTCTTAGGTATGGATCTGAAAATAAAAGCACACCTCTTTTATGCCCCTGCCCCAAACTCCTCCAAGTTTGACTTACTCTCACTCATTACTTCCTTACTTAATTTTGTCTTTTTCAGGAAAAATACCTTGATTATTTTTTTACCACTCAACACCAGGCAATGTTAGATGGTGAACCCTTCCCTTTCCCCTTGGTGTTTCTGGAGCTTCTGTGTATATATGTTCTTAGCAGGCATCATACCAATTATTAATTTTTCATACACGTCTCTCTTAATAGATTATGCACTCCTTGAAGATAGAAATGTAAACACTGTATCCTCTATCATTTCCAATGATTGACAGAATCCTAGATACTTAGTAAACTCACTTACTGAATGGATGATGAGTAAGTGAGGAAGTGAGTGAACCAATGATCTCCCTTAATCTCCAGAACAATCATTCATGATAGACAATAGACCTTAATGTTTTGAGTTGTGAAATCTGAGAACCAGGAACATTAACTCATAGCAATTGTTATACAAACAAAAACTTACAAGGCTAAAATCAAATCCCAAGGTTTCGTTATTTCAAATCTGTCTCTACCTAGAAGCCTTAGATTAAACTTTGGAAAAATATAGTTACAACTCTTGGTTCCCATACAATCATTGAAGTCAGCAAGGATAGCTTGGAACATCTTTTTTTTTTCATGGCACAAGGTTTGACAACTAAGGAAACCCTGCAAAAGGTGTCTCAGGTATAGTACTTCTATTGAAATCAAGAAGGGATCTAAAAACTCGAGCCTCCTAAGAGCCAAAGAAAACAAGACAGCAAGATTCAAAGGGCCTGACCCTATGTTAAAAATAATAAGAAAGGATTATGGATGGCAAAGCCCAAGAGCTTCTGGGAATAGACCTGGTGATTTCAAAAGAGCTTTGGTTTGGAGAAGTGAGGAATGTTTGATTGGCCCTGCTGTTTGGTGAGGAAACTCTGTGATCCATGGAATTGTAGTTCTCATTTAAAGTCCCACAGTCCACAGCCTGTCACATTTGCTCTCATCTGAGCTGCCCTAGAATGTTTGCTCATTCCACCTCCAAAAAAAGGGAGTGTTTAAATGAGAACAAGCTCTTACAACTGGACTTTTTCACCAATTAATTTGAAAAATGTCATAATAATTTTTAAAAATGAAATTAGTCCAGGTAACATGGCAAATAGTTCCGTTTCATCACTGCCCTAATACAGTTTTGAGAATATAAATGGTATTTTTTAAGATATATATTTAAAAGACATGGTTCCGGGACACCTTGGTGGCTCAGTGGATTGAGCATCTGACTCTTGCTTTTGGCTCAGGTCCTGATCTCACGGTTTCGTGAGATTGAGCCCCACATTGGGCTCTGTGCTGACAGTACAACCTGCTTGGGATTCTTTCTCTCCCTTTCTCTGTCTCCCTCCTGATCATGCTTGCTCGTTCTCTCTCTCTCTCTCTCAAAATAAATAAATACACTTTGAAAAAATATGAAAAAAGAGGCATGGCCCAATTTAGTCTTGTTCTCAAGAACTGAAGTGTAGTAGAACAATTGGGGATGTGATGTTCTAGTACTTGGAGTTGAATATCAGGCCTGCTATGGGAATTCGAGCATGCCTCTTACTTTCTCTGATTCTTAGCATATAAAGTATGGGAATCCCAATACCTGGTTCCCAGGGTAGCCAAAAGGACCAAAGGAAGTAATGTATAATCAAAATGGCAACCTAATGCTGTTAGGAGGAACATGGGGATGTTGCCAGCCATCTTGCCTCAATACCATATTTACTATTCCCATGACTTGGGGCAAATTATGTAATCTATTTGGTTCTTGCGGATTCTTACCTGTGAAGGATAAAGAGTGTTACCTGTCTTATGGGATTGTTATGAAAAGTAAGTAATGTAATACGTGTAAAACTCTTAGGACACCTAACATCTAGTAAATGCCCTCAAAGTATTATCTTCCTTCCTTCTTCTCTAACTGGCATTTTTGTCAGCTATCTTTCTTCCTATTACACGGGGAGCCCCTGAGTGGCTCAGTTGGTTAACTGACTGACTCTTGATTTCTGTGCAGGTCGTGATCTCACGGCTTGTAAAATGGAGCCCCATGTTGGGCTTTCCACTGAGCCTGGAGCCTGCTTAATATTCTCTCTCCCTTTCTCTCTGCCCCTCTTCCCTGCTTGCACTCTCTCTTTCTCTCTCTCTCAAAAGAAATAAACTTTAAAAACGCCTATTACACAAATGAATTTTAAGAATTAGAATGATGTATTGATCATAGACTGAAGCTTTACAAAAGTTTTGGTTGTTAATATTATGACAGAGCCCCCTTGCCATGTGGTATCCAACACCAGTTCTTGCTCGATCTTTGGTTTCCTTAAATAAATGAATAGATAAAAGCACTTGCATGCAGTAACCTGAGGGCAGTGCTTTATCCCAACTGTCTGACAAGACATTACATGAAAGAGAATCGTGCCCCATGGACATAGCGATCTAGCCGAGAAACCATGCCTCCTACCAAGCTTGCTGAGGCTTGCAGAGTTACCTGCATTCCGAAGTAAGGCAGAGACCCTCTGAAGAGCTGACAGATGCTCCCAGGCTTCCCATATCCTTTTGACAAAAACCTGACAACTTAGTGTAAATAGGTTGGAGATGAGTAATAAATGCAGGGGCAGGGGCTGGTAACTTAGCTGGTCAGAGCGGAAGGGATGGTTTTCCTTTACGTCTTCAACCACCAGCGAATTTTTTTACTTTTTCTGAAGGAAGTAACAACTAAATGTTAGATAAATATTTGCATGATCTGGGAGCCCAAAGACCTGGGTTCTAGTTCCACCTCTACCAATTGTGTATGTATCATGGGACAACCCATGTGATGTTTCTGGACCCTCACCACCTCCATTAACATGTAAAATGGTGGGGGGTGCCTAGGTGGCTCAGTGGCTCAAGCATCTGCCTCCAGATTTCTGTGCAGGTCATGATACCAGGGTAGTGGGATTGAGCCCCACATCGGTCTTTGCATTGACTGTGGAGACTGCTTAAAATTTTCTCTGTCTCCTTCAGCCCTTCATTCCCATCCACATTCTCTCTATGAAATATATACATATATATATATATATATATATATATATACACACACACACATATATATATATAATGTAAAATGGAGAAAATATCTACCCCCAAAGTAAATATTGTATATGATATTTCTTTGCAAATTTTACTAAGCCTTATACATGTTTTATTACATTTATGATACATTTATATCACCATTATCTTTGTGAGGTAATGGGGGAAGCTTAATCTAGTCCGTGTTTTTAAGGGGCTAATACTTGAATAAGATAAAAGTATCATTTGACATTATAGATAAAGAGAGGAAATCTAATCTCATTTAAACCCAACTCAGAAAACACAATTAGAATCTCTAGTCTCTGATACAAAGCGGGTAACAGTCCTCTCTTGTGTGGTCATATGGATGCCCCCATGATACTCAAAGGGTCTTTGACACCATGAAATGTCTTCAGTACCTGATTTTTCAAAATGATTTCCAGGACTGTCCTCAGGAACACGAAGTTTCAGTTCTGAGGAGTTCCTTGAACTTGCTTGTATTTTCTCATGAGTCTAACTACACAGGCATCTGGTTCTTTCTCTCAGCTCCCAGGGATCTGCCCCTGCCACACCAATTAGCTTGGACCATCCTTGCCATGTCTTTTTTCCCTACTATTGAAGCTCAGGGCCCTCTCTCCACTGTAACACTTTCACCATGTGATGGATTTATTTTCCAAGCTTCTCCTTCCTGATAGATGGTAAATCTTAAAGATAAAGTACAATATATTATCAATCTTGATATTTTCATACCTAGTGAAGACCCTAGTCCATAGTTTTGCTCTCAATGTTTCAGATAAAGAAAACAAACAAACAAAAAACAATAAAGGAGAGTGAGTCAAGGGGTATGGATTGTGCAGAGGAAGGAAAGCAGAACATGGAGCAACTTTATACCAACAAATCAAAGGAAAAGGCAAAGTATCCTTTACCTGGACATTTGTGTCTAGATGACTGCCATGTAGAAGAGGGAATATATTTGTCCAGTGTGCCCCCAGAGGTCAGACTCTGTGATTGGTGGGGAAAAGTTAACCAGCACAATAGACTAGCCCCAAGGTAGACCTGGACGAAGAGACAGAACATGGGTCGGGCAAGGTACGGACCTTGCATATAAAGGAAATCACTATTCGTGAATAGTAGGGATAGTTCCTATCCAGAAAAGTCCCTTCTCTTCCTAATGTCTCATTTTTCTGCAATTGCACATTGTATGGCTCTGAGATAAATGATTTCTAGGGGGGAAAAAGAGCATGCAATTGAGAGAGAGAGAGAGAGTTAGTTCAGTGTGAGATTCACCAAAAACAGTGCCTTATGTGGGCTGCTGTGATTCTCTTCTGTTTCCTGATTTATTACTCTTATTACTAGGATCTCCCACCAAGCTTTGTGCTCTGTTGGAATTCAATCAGGGTTGAAGTGACTCAGCTCAAAGCTTTGTTCAGAGCTCTTCTCAAATGTCCTCTCTCTAGAGAGTCCTTCCTGAACCATGCTTTCTAAAGTGACACTTGCTCCATCACTCTCTGATCCTTTACCCCATTTGAATTTTCCTTCTAACTCACGAGCTCAATCTGAAATTGCACCGTGTATCTATTTACTTGTTTGATGTCCGTGTTCTCCATTTAATGTTAGCTCCAGAAAAACAGAGACTTGATGAACTGTGTTCACCTCTATATTTTCAGTACCTCAAGTAGTACCTGACACATGGGTGGCATTTAGTAAATATCTGTTGAATGAATGAAGAAATGAAGGGTCTCAATTTACTTTAACTTGCCTCTGGTTATTTTCTCCATGCTGGAAGCACCTGGTGTAGTAATACCAGAGTCGGCTAAGTTTCCAAAGGCCCCAAATAAATATGACTGCCACACACTTCCTATATTTATACTAAAAGGATTACAAATAGGCTGTCCATTCCTCCAAATGTACCTTATTGGATGCCTGCTTCTGCTTTGCTTACATGTACGTAGATTCATGCTTTGCTGATAATACTTCTGAGTCATGTCCTCCATTTACCCCTCTGTTTCACTCCACTGCCATGCTACAGTCAGGCCATTGTGAATGCTAGAAAATAAGTTCCCTGGAAGCAGGGCTCGATATTTCCAATCTGTTATTGTACCGTCAACAACCGGTGTGCCACATGGCAAATAGCCATAGTTCTGCAAATGTACAATGAATGGATGAATGGGGGGAAAGTAAGCAAATGAATCATCACAATAGCTTTCTCATTTATGTCACTTTCTTTGCTTTTATTGTAAACTTAAATTATCCTTTTCTCTCAAGCCAAATTGATATTTCTGAAATTCTCTTTTATACAGGTTTCTTCTCAGGAGTAAAGGCTTTCAATGCTTTCCATTGAAGGTGTTGTGGACTGAATGTTTGTATCCTATGGGGCTGCTGCCTCAGTGCACCTGGTGCAGAGTGTCATGAAGCCTTGAGGTCTAATGGCATTGGTCTCGATAGGTTATAGACTTGCTTGAGACCCTTCACCTCTCTCTTATTGGCTATTTCTCCCTTTTAGAATGAGACTATTATACATTTCCCCCACCACTGCATTTTGGAAGCACACAGCTTGTCTGGTTTTACAAAGTTCACTGCTGGAGAAGAATTTGCCTCAGGATGAACCGTACCTCGAGTCCCACCCACACCTGATTTAGATGACAATTATTCTTTTGAATGTTTTATATTTTTTGTTAAATAGAAAGCATAAGCGGGGAGGACAAGGCAGCAGGGACAGAGGATTCAAAGCAGACTCTGCACTGACAGGAGTGAACCAGATGCAGGGCTCGAACTGTGGAGATCATAACCTGAGCTGAAGTCAGACGCCCCACCGACTGAGCCTCCCAGACAACCCTAGATGACATTTAGATGAGATTTTGGACTTTAGATTTTGCAGTTGATGCTGAAATGAGCTAGATTTTGGGGCTGTTGGGATGGAATGAACATACTTTGCATTCATGAATTTGGAGGTTCTAGCAAAAAAGGCTTATGTTCCTCCAAATTCATATATGAAAGCCCTAATCCTCAGAGTGGTAGTATTTGGAGATGGAGCATCCGATGAAGTAATTATTGTTAAATGGGCTTATAAAGTGGGACCCTGCAATATGATTTGTGTCCTTATAAGAAGAGATACCAAAGGCCCTGAATCCTTCTCTTTCTGAGTGCAGGCAACAGAAAGGCCATGTGGCTACATAGTGAGAAAGTAGCAATGACAAGCCAGGAAGAGAACCCGTGTCAGAAACTGGCCTTGCCAGACCTTGATCTGGAATTTCCAGCCTCCCGAGCTGGGACAATACATAAGTCCCCTTGTCTGTGGTATTTTGTTGAAGCAGGCCAAGCCGACAACCATACCGTGAATCACCAATCCATCAAATGGCTTCCATCTGTCCTCCCATTATTATCTCATCTTCTAAGACATCATGTGCTCTGCCAAAGCCTGTGGTCTGCTGGTGCTCAAGGAGCCCAGGGCACCCCACTGTTTTTGTTTGTTTGTTTGTTTGTTTTTGCTTTGGTCCAGGTGTGAAGTGGACACTCCACATACTTTTATTGCATTGGATGAAATTGGATTGAGTTGAGATGAAACATTGGGTTAATTTTAATTTTATTGTTAAAAGGTCTTGAACTAGATAATATAGAAAACACATTTTATCAGCAATGAATAGAGCTCTTCTGTCCCACACCCACCAGCACACTCAAAGAAAAGAGGTTTTGGTGGAATGCGGTGCCCTGCACACAGTGAAAGGCCACTGCATAGTGTCCAAGACTAACTTGGGAACCTATACATTTATAACACAGCATACTGCTTTTACATGTATATTACATATACATGCAAATGTAAATATACATTTACATTTATACACATTTAAAATCAATTTTACTGAGATATATTTACATGTACTAAAATGTACCCATTTTAAGGGTGCAGTTTGATTAGGTGTGAAAAAGTAGAATGGGCAATGACTTGCTATACATATATATAGAGAGAGAGAGAGACAGAGAGAGAGAGAAAGAGAGAGAGAGGTGGGAACCCTGAATCTTCTCTATTCCTTGGCTTCCTTATTTACTCCGTGGGTATAAGAATTCCTGTTGCCTTATAGTTCATCTTGTTTGATAAACAAAAGATAAATGAGGGGCACCTGGGTGGCTAAGTTGGTTAAGCCTCCGACTTCGGCTCAGGTCATGATCTCATGGTTCGTGGGTTCGAGCCCTACGTCGAGCCCTGTGCTGACAGCTCAGAGCCTGGAGCCTGCTTTGGATTCTGTCTCCCTCTCTCTCTGACCCTCCCCTGCTCACGCTGTCTCTCTCTCTCTCTCTCAAAAATAAATAAAACATTAAAAATTAAAAAGAAAGATAAACGAGTGAGAGAATGGATGGGAGGGGGTTTTTAAACCCTAAACTCTTGCACTAGTAGGAGTTAGATATTTTGCCAATATTCTGCCACATGCTGGAAGCTTCATAAATGTCTGTGAATCAATGCTTTTTGAGATGCGTTTTCTGTCTGGATTCAAACCTTCTCACTAAGACTTTCAGCCCATCTTCAGCTCACAGTGTGGAGTCTGGCAGTAATATAGCAAGTCATTGCCCATTCTACTTTTTCACACCTAATCAAACTGCACCCTTAAAATGGGTACATTTTAGTACATGTAAATATATCTCAGTAAAATTGATTTAAAAATATATGTGCAAATATATATTTGCACTTGCATGTATATATAATATACATGTAAAAGCAGTATACTGTTTTATTAATGTATAGATATATATAAAAAGTAGAAGAATGCTTTTAATAATTTCCAGGAATATACTAAACAAAATCATCAGCCTTTCCCCTAACCTGAATTTTACTGGCATATAATTTATGAAGGAAGTTTTCTTAAGCAATTTGATCATTTACAGTGGATATAGGTAAGGATGCTGATGCTATTTAAGAAAGAGATTTCCACCGGTGTGTGTGGAATCGAACTCTGGACTTCTCTAACAGAGCACTTAAAAATTATCATGAAATAATTTATGGGTCCATTCTGTTCCGTATCTGTCTTGATTACATCTTGTAAGTCAAGTTTGTATATTCACCTGAATATAAGTTACATGAGGGCTCATTCCGAGTCTAACTTGTTTGCTAATTGTTAAAGGAATAAACGAACCAATTAAGCAGACACCAATTTCAAGTTTTTAACAGCTTTCTGTGGCATACCAGTAATAAGCTAATTATAATTATATCACCTCTTCAGCAAAGCAGGTCTAGTAGGACCCATGCTTGCCAAACTTCATACACAGTTAATTGCTGAAATGTTCTTGAAACTAGTAACTATCAATAAAAACCATCATAAGCCACTTTACAGATTTACTTCAATTAAACCCCTTAATCCTGAGCCATAAGCAAAACCGTTACGTCTCTGTTCCTCTGCTCCAGCTACCACGACACACCATACACTGTGGGGCTTTACAGCAGAAATTTATTTCCTCTCAGTTCTGGAAGCTAGAGGTCCACAATCAGTACACCGTCAGGGCTGGGCTCTGGTGAGAGCTTTCTTCCTGTCTGGTACACTGCCTTCTTGGAGCTGTGTCCTACATGGTGGAGAAGTCCTTTGATGACCTTCTTACAAGGACACTGATCACATCAGGAGAGCCCCACCTTTGTAACTTAAGTGCTTCCCCAAAGTGCCACCTCCAAATGGCGTCATGCTGGGAGCTTGGGGTTTAGGGTCTTGGCATCTGAATTTGGTAGAAGACAAACAGGTGTCTGTATCCTATCTCCCCACTGAGAATGCTCAGGCTCAGTTACAAACTGAATATTTAAATCATATTTAAATTAAGTGTGACCAGAAAGGGGCAAAGCCAGAATCCAAGTAAATCCTTCCAATCCCGAGTTCTACAAGGCTGCCTAGGAAGCAAGACTTCCATATCCATCCCTCCAATGATTCTATTAGCCAAGGTCATTTTCTTACTATTTCTAACTGGTCTTTCTCCAATGGACTCAAATCCAGTTGCGCTCAACTGGGGATAATTTTCACCCTGGGGGACATTTGGCAAAGTCTTTTGATACTTTTGTTAGTCAAAACCCAAGGGAATTGCTGCTGTCAGCTAGTGGGTGAAAACCAGGGCTGTTGCTTAACATACCACCGAGAGCAAGACATCCTCTCCCACAAAGAATCATCTGGCCCCAAAAGTCAATAGTGTCAGGATGCGTCCCTGACCTGCATGAATGAGGGTTCACTGCATGTCTTAGTTTTTGGAGTGGGGACTTACTGGGCAGATAGATGTTACAGAATTCTTCACCACCTCCCATGGCCTGGACTCTTGTCACTGTCCATTATTCAAAGAGGTCCCAGATCAAAACTCTGATTTCAACTGTAGTGTTTTTCAGTATAATCCAATTGAGCAAATATCTATTCCTCCAAGTCCTGTCTATAAAGGTCAGGTGTCAGAGCAGCATCAAATTCAGATGTCGAGACCTAATCCCTTAGGATAAGGGGAAAGAGAAATAGAAAGAGAGAGAGACAGAGACTATAAAAGAAGGACGTCATATTAAAAGACAGAGAGAGAGGAAAGAAAGAAGAAAAGAATGATAAAGACAGAGGATTTATGAGCCCCATGTTTTCACTCTTGTCGTGTCAGTTACTACTAGCAATGCCACCATGGGAAAATTATTGAACCTTCCTAGACCCCAGTTTCCCCATATGTAAAGGTAGAATAATTACGTGTGCCTCAGAGGATGGAGCATTTACATAAAATAACATGCATATGCAAATGGTAACAGGTTAAAATACTCATAACAGTAGTTATTAATATTAATAATAGTTAATAATAATACATAAGTATTTATCCTTTTACAGTTTATATAATTTTATATCTATATTTATATAAGTGTATGCTTATGATACATTATTGATCATTATATATTTAATATTATGATTATATAATGATGGAATAAAATAACAGTACTAACAGAGCATTTATGTGTATCTCTAGTTTAGTGATGAATCACTTAAGAGGCTGGCAAAATTTAAATAACTCGCTCAAGGTTGTGCCGCTAGGAAAGATGAACGATATTGTGGTTCAAGGCTGTGTCTGTTTACTCAGAAGCCCACATTCTCCACTGCTGTTTGTATTTAACAATTTTTAGGAGATGTTCAATAAATAGCAGATTTTCTAGAAGGTACAGTCAGGAGGTGTTGAGAGCAGGAAATAGTCAGGAATGGGCTGTGCAAAAGGTCAAGGCGGCAAGGTCAAGGGGAGTGGCTGACCCACACAAGGGCACCAGATGGTTACTAGGCAGTGCTGGCTGCCTGGTCAGAGACTAGAGGAGGTGATTGGCTTGGATAAAGGGAGCATGTGGGGCTGGGAACCTTCAAAGGGACTTGATTGAATGTTCCAGTGGATTAAAGGGCCCCTGCCAGAAAAGTCCTCAGCAGTGAGAAAGTACAATGCTGCGTACTGTGTAAATGCTAAATCAGTCATTCTCTGTGGAGCATTTTGTGTGGCCAGCTCTTTAGAGAACATCCAAGGTGGTCCCCCACGGCTCGCCTGCAGGGCCACCCC
>NC_043700.1:187083876-187118924 GCF_006229205.1 Suricata suricatta | reverse complement strand
GACCGAAAGTTCCTGTCTCCTCTGCATTCCCAGGCATAGCTGTAAGGAAGCAAGCACTACTTCCTCCCCTTCCCGGACAGAAATTGTTTCTGAACCCATAGATTGAAGTGTGGCTGAGGAAATGTGGATAAAGAGGAGAGAGCAGCCAGGTGAGGGGGGGTGGGAGGAGGCCTTCAGTGTGGCTCTGTTCTGACTGGCTTTTCTTTTCACTAATGGTCTGGGAAGAAGGGCAGAGCCTCTAATGAAATCTGCAGATGGCATAAAATCAGAAGATGCTGCAGACACAAGTTGGGTCAGAGACACAAGGCTGAGTGGACACGGAGCGGCAGAGGGAAACAGAAGGAGTTTATTCCTGCTCTGACCCAACGGAACTCACTGAAGGATCAACAAAGAAAAAGAGGCTGTGTTTGGGGAAGGGGGGGCTGGGGATAGAACAAAGAGCTGCAATATGACTTCCGGCCAGGAGCAAATTAAGGCAGGCCTCTGAGAAGAGCAGGCTGAAAGGGAGAAGCGGAAATCTACCTGACAGGCGCTTCGGAGCAGCGCATCGTCACCTTCAAAAAACGCCGGCGCTATTTCCAGCAGCCAGATAATTGTGGTGACATCTGATCAATGAGGGAAGAGGGAGAGACCCTGCTTCCTCGGGGAGGATGGGGAGCCCATGCCCTTATGCAGGGCCTATTTCCCACCCCTTAAACTTCCAGGGAGGATGAGAGCTAGCAAAAAAGCAAAGATCCTGGGAAGAAATAGAATGACTGACTGATGGCATCAAATGCATGGGAGTGTCCTCAGAGAGCTTTCTGTAATCAGGCATTGCCTGCACTTCCTGAGGAAAAGTCACTTATATCATGGGGTTCCTGTAAAAGTTGTGGAATGGGAACTTTAGCTCCTCCCCCCTTTAAACCAAGGAGACAGGAGCTGGGGGAAGGGGTAGGGAGACGTGCAGAGAGCCGTGACACAGTGCAGCGTGCCTCCCTGCCTCTCCAAACCCTCCCAAAGCTGCCTTTCTCAGCCTTGCTTCTTGTCCTTATAAAGTGACAGGGTCGGAACAATTCATTGTTTTCCTGCTTCACCCACCTTGGAGATGAAACCCAGTTGATAAAACATTCCTCAGGGAGTTTCTTACAGCTTGATTGAGAGCTACTTGATGAATAAAATAAGTAAATAAAAATTGTGTCTATTTAAGGTGGACCACGTGAGAGTCTGATGTATGTAGACATTATGAAATAATTAACATAGGTAAGCCAATTGACATATTCATCATCTCACATAGTTGCCTTTTGTGTGTGTGTGCGTGCATGCGTGTGTATGTGTGTGTGTGTGCATGTGTGTGTGTGTGTGTGTAAACACTTTACATCTACTCTGTTAGCAAATTTTAAGTATACGGTACAGTGTTACTAACTATAGTTATCATGCTGTCCATTAGATTTTCAGAACTTACTTATTCCAAAATTCTGTACCCACTGACCAATATCTCCTCATTCCCCACTAGTCTACTCTCTGGTTTTACAGGTTGGACATTTCTTAGATTTCACAAAAGAGTAAGATCAGGCCATATTTGTCTTTCTGTACTTATTTCATTAATCTTTTTTTTAAGTTTATTTATTTATGGTGAGAAAGAGAGAGAGAATGGAGGAGGGGCAGAGACAGAGGGAGAGGAAGAATCCCAAGCAGGCTTGACTTTGTCAGTGCAGAGGACAATGCAGGCTTGACCCTGTGAACCATGAGATCATGTCCTGAGTGGAAACCAAGAGTCGGATGCTAAGCTGACCAAGCCACACACAAGTCCCTTATTTCACTAGTCTTCAAGGGACTTAAACTATTTAATAGGAAACAAACAAATAAACAAATAACCCTATTAAAAAATGTGCAAAGTACCTGAATAGACGTTTTCCCAAAGAAGACCAACAGGTATGTGCAAAGGTGCTCAACATTACCAATCTTCAGAGAAATCCAAGTACAAATCACAAATCCTCTCTGGAAGGACTTTATGATATTTACTGGATTAAATCAAGGCTATTCCAAGTAAAATGAAGGTGGGGTCTTGGAAGTCTTTGTTCTCCAGGAAAAAGTCAGAAATACTATTTTCTAGGTGACCTCCAAATGTCCTGCCAATTCTAGAATGCTATAGCTTAGCCTTTCCTATCATTAAATATTTCACAAATACATTCTTTAGTGTGAGCACCAGAAAATCATAATGGAAAACAATTCGTTTGAGGGGCTGGTTTTCTGTCGCTCCGTTCTTGTTCAGAATCATCAATCTTGGAGGGAATTGGGCTGCTCATTCATGCTCATAGCTGCCCAGTGGTTAAAATCTCCCTAGTCACTCACCACCAAATAACATTTGAATACATTTTAAAGCATCGGGAGGGAAAAAGCCAATTGGTAAAAGGCAAGGGAGGGAGTTAGTGGGTCAAGTCTGGTTTTTTCAGTTAGATTGGAGATTCTGAGCAATTGCTAGCAATGAATTTGAATTTGGAGTATTCTGGAAATGCATCAAGGACAAAGGAAAGTGAGGGAGGGGGGAAAGAGGGAAAGAGGGAGTGAAGAAAGAAGAGAGGAAGAGGAGCAAGGAAGGGAAAGAGAGAGGGGGAAGAGAGGGAAAGAAGAAAGATAGGAAAGAAGGAGAGAAGGAGGGGAGAGGGAGGAACAGAAGGAGAGAGGAGGCAGAGAAGGAGGGAAGGAAACAATGAGAGCTAGCCTTCCTTGGAGAGTCACAGCCTGCATGACTCCAATGCATTTCTTTATTTATTGCCATGCATATTCATCCAATGGCAAATCCTCACACAGCCTTCAAATTCGATTAAAGTGTTACTGGTTTTCTGGGAGTTCTTCTTCAGGCACCTCCAAATACATAATGAAAATATGGACTTCATAATAAAGGAAATTGGATTTTTATTAAATTAACACTCATAATAACAAATATTGGTAATTTTACTCTTGTAATTTTTTGAAAGCAGACTTTATACATTTCATTGCTGAACACTCAAAAATAGTTTTATATTTTAATATAATCCAATCTTGTATATTAATTATAATTTGATTTAAAATTTTAATTGAATTTGTAACTTAATTAAAAAATTATATTTTCATATATATACATATATATCTAAGATGATTATTGAATAAAATGTATGCTATGGAAGACAAGAACATCTACCACTTTTGTAGCAGAAGCTACAGAAAAGTAACAATCATCTGTTACAACATATACTCTGAAAGATTAAGGGAAGTCCTAAAACTGAACTTAATGAGAAGCGCACACATGTGAGGTCCAAGGCCAAAGTGAGTTGAGTTGGTCTTTCTGGTGCGGCTTTTTTTCCTGTCAAAAAAAGCCTGAGCGTGCATCTCGTGAACATTTTAGTAACAGAGGACACCTCGATGTTTAAGCTGAGCAACCTCAGGAAGGAAGGACTTAGCAGGCAATGTGCTTCCTCTGAGGGATCGCAAATGATCTCTAAATTCCACCGTTAGAAATTCACTATGTGAACTCGTGTCCTGACATGTTCAGGATATCACATACTCCAGTAGATTGAGATTTCACTAGACGTCAGTGTCTAGCAAATTACTAGATTACGCAACCTCTGTCTTCCATGAGCTCAAATTCAGCCAAAATGCACTCACAGGCAGAGAAAAATACATATGCTGTGTGAATACAACAGAGTCCTTGCTTGGGCGACACAGAGAAAAGCAGGGAGCCCACGCGTCCCCTCATGGGGCTGCACTGTCAGGCACAGTGGAACCTGAGCTCATGTCCAGGTGTCACACGGCAAGCAGGACATTGGCAATCTGGGGTTGTCCGTCAGAAGCAGTCAGGGGGATGTTGTGCAAAGTGAATACATTTTGGACAACTCCTTCCATAACCACACTTCTGAGAGCCAGTCCACCAGAGACAGCCACACTCTCTAACCAAAATAGCAGCCCGTGCTGACATTCCCACTTCTTAGAGCCCTGGAACCCTTCACTCTGTGGTTTCCATCACAAATAGCAGGTCCCAGCTCTGCTTTGTTCGGACACCGGGCGTTTTAAGAACTCTCTTGCTTAGCAAGTGGTACTAACAGCCTTTTTTTTTTTTTTCCTGAAATGAGACGTGGCCTCCTCCTTTGTGTTCCTGACAAATGTGCCAGAACAAATGAAACATGCAATTTTCAGAAGAAGGAGGAGGGGAAGGGGAAGGAGTAGAAGGGGAGGAGGGGAGGGAGAGGAGGAGGAGAAGGAGGAGGAGGAGGGAGAGGGGGAACTGTAGGAGGAAGAGAAGATGGAGGGGAGGGGAGGAGACAACTTCCCTGAACTGAAGAAAAACTACATCCTCAGATTAGAAAAATTACGTAGTACCAGGATATAAAATTGAAATATCTAAATAGAAAGTCTTGAACTGCGATTCAAAAGAAAGCATTGCAAAAAAGTATAAAAATAAATAAATGTTATATATATATATGTGTGTGTGTTTGTATATATATGAAGATAAACCCAGTTTTATATTTTTGTAAAAAGGTGATGCCAAAAAACTGGGAAAATATTTGAGTCCCAGGAGTGATGAATGTTACCTAAGATTTGATTTCTTAGACAAATGTGTGTGTGTGGGGGGGTGGTGTGTGAAAGTTAGAAAAAGAAAAATAATTTTTTTTAATTTTTAAAATGTTTATTTATTATGAGACAGAGAGAAACACAGCATGAGCAGGGGAGGGGCAGAGAGAAAGGGAGGCACAGAGTCAGAAGCAGACTCCAGGCTCTGAGTGTCAGCACAGAGCCCGATGCGGGGCTTCAACCCACAAACCGTGAGATCATGACTTGAGCTGAAGTCAAACACTTAACTGACTGAGCCCCCCAGGCGCCCCCCAAAGAAAAGAAAAATAATTTAAGATGGGCAACAGCTGAGGGATTATCCCACCCTTCCTGGAGAGCAGATATGGCCTACTCCAAGAATCACTGATGATAATGGTAGAGAAAAAAGTAAAGAGTGGCCCCAGGGTGGCTCAGTCAGTCAAGTGCCGGACTCTGACTCTGGCTCAGGTCAGGAGCTGGCAGTTTGTGAGTTTGAGCCCTGTGTTGGGGTCCACACTGATAGCACAGAGATTGCTTGTGATTCTCTCTCTCCCTCTCTCTGCTCCTCCCCTTCTTCCTCTCCCTCTCCAAATAAATAAATATACTTAAGAAAAAATAAATAAACACCTTGAAGATGGCAAAACAGCAATATACTTGGGTGTGGAATAAACATTAAGATCATTTAATTGGCGCTGAGGCAACTGCTGCAAGCACAGCCCACAGGGGAGCTGGTCACAACAGGTAAGGTGCACGGCCACCCGGTTCCTCAAGAACTTATGCACGTCTGGGGCGCCTAGGCAGCTCAGTCAGTTAAGCATCCAACTTCAGTTCCAGCCATGATCTCACCTTTTGTGGGTTCGAACCCTGCATCGGGCTCTGTGCTGACAGCTCAGAGCCTGGAGCCTGCTTAAGATTCTGTGTCTCCCTCCCTCTCTGTCCCTCCCCCACTCGTGCTCTGTCTCTCTCTGTCTCTCAAAAATAAATGCTAAAAAAGGAAGATGCACCTCTACTTACAATAACACCTAAATAATTGTTATAGAGATAGATATGGAAGAAATGCAAATAATCGCTACTTCCAGAAAGATGAAATATGTGATACAAAAGCAGAAAGATCCTTTGAAAGGCTACTAGTCTAAAATCCAAGACAAGATTTTCACCTTCTGTTTCACTAAAACAGAAAGGAGGAGGAGAGGTAGAGGAAATATGGAAATCACCTCATTTTTTCAGGTAGGGAGTCAATAAAATTTCTTTGGGGGAAGCAATCCTTTTTTAACTACTTTTTAATCAAAAACATATGATCATCTGAAAACATTAGAACTCAAAGGGAATTATGAATAGAAAATCTGAAAAATGATAGGTTCATCAACCCACAATGATCAATATTATGATTTTATGTCATAAAATCATTTAAGACCTCCCACTGCACGCCAGGTAAGATCTGAGGGTCTGAAGAGACCCTTCAAGATTTATTAAGATCTGGCCTCAGTCTATCTCGTCAGCTTCCCTTGTGAGCCCTCATACATTTCATTTGAGTTTCCGGAACCTCGAGGAACTTGAGTTTTCCCATTGCACAGGAGCTTTCTCTTCCACACTGTGTGTTTCTGTTTCTCCTAGGTCTGTCATCCTTTCCCTCCTCTCTCCTTTCCCTTACTTCTCACACCCCTTACGTCCTTCCTTGTTTCTGCCAGTCTTTCAAATTCCCCTCTGAAATGGTCCACTCAGAGATTCCCAGACACTCTCACACTGGATAAGTTGCCCATCTTCCACATGCTAATATGGCGCATAGCGCTGTCGGTGATAATTACCTGTTGATGATGTATGAGATCCTGGAGAAAAAAAAATGTTTGTTTTTCTTGGTGACCCCAGTGCTTATCACGTTTCTGGATGGCAAATAATTTGCTGCACAAATAATTGAACTTTCAACAGAAGCTCTATGCCTCTGGCCGGCCGGCTGACCTGCTGTTACTATTGTTATGCTCCCATTATTCCCAGACGCTTCATTTGAAACCTATGGAAAGAACTGTGTGTCCTAAGCCTGTTTTCAAATATCTGAATGACACTTAGTTTGGTTAGAATACACTTATTTTGTGCTAGAAATTGTCGAGAGCAAAGGAAATCCACGTCAAAGTGCTGATTACTATTTTATATATATATTTTTGCTTTAAATAGAAAGTATTGTGCCAAAAAAATAGGATTGTAGCCACTTTGGTGCCAATATATTCTGGTGTCCTGGCTGTTAAGAAATCCTTGCCCATGGTGCTTTAAGTCCTTCATCTTTCTGTTCCTATGGGAATGCCTCCCCCCCAATCCAAAACCAAGAAATAGGTAAAGTTTTCATCTGAATGGTGATTCTTGAGATAATTAATGAGGTCCCAAAGAATCTCAGTGAATCTTAGATCTACCATCAATATTTACTAAGAAAAGGAGTGCCTGGGGGAGCTTGTTCACTTAAGTATCCAACTTCAGCTCAGGTCATAATGTTGTGGTTTGTGGGTTCAAGCCCCGCATCGGGCTCTGTGCTGACCCGTTGGAGCCTGAAGCCTGCTTCCAATTCTGTGTCTCCCTCTCTCCCTGCTTCTCCCCTGCTCATGCCATCTCTTGGTCTCTCTTTCAAAAATAAATAAACATTAAAGTCTTTTTTTAAATAAAATAATTGCTAAGAAAATCATACAGTCACTGTTGGGAGCAATGGGTAGGTGTTATACTCTGAGGACTTATAAAATGTTAGATTAATTTAACACACACACACACACAAAATCCTGATTTTATAAAAATACCAGAAGGAAAAAAAAATGGGATTGAAGAGTACCTGAGAAGGGAGGGATGGCAAAGGATTGGGGTTTTTACACTGTGGAATTAGCTCCAGGAAGTGGTGAGAGACCCGTGGGGGGGGTGGGGGGCAGGGTCCTGCTCACACTGAAGGTTTGGGGAAGAGGAGGAGGGCGGGGCCTCCAGAGAGGTGCGGGCACCAAGCACTCTCAGCGCTCTGGTAATAGGAGGAGGAGGGGATGATGTTTCTGGAGTGTTCACATGTGGACATTCCCACAACAAATACTGTGTGGGAATTTTCTCATTTAATACGTGCATAGTCTTGAGTGGCAGACGTGCTCTTCTCCCCATTTTACGTTTGAGGATCTGAGGCTGGGGTTTAATTCGCTGGCAGAGTCACGGCCAGGAAGTGGCAGAGCTTTGGCTGAAAACCGGCCCCATCTAATGCTAAAGCGTGTGTTTTCACACTTCGTAACATGAAATTAGACGAGGTTTTGGAAGGTAGAGGAAGCGACGAGGGGTGGGGGGAGGCGTGTAAGAAGAAGAATCTAAAGGGAATAAAAGGGCAGGAAATTTTTTCCACTAAAAAAATCAATACTGAACAGGACATATTAGCAATATTTCTATTTATTATTTTGATTGAAAAATGACAAAGAGAAACGGATTTTTGTGGAAGGGATCCGTGATATCGGGAAAGAAAAGAACATGGATTTTCTTTTTTTAAGCTATAAATCTATGTCAAGAAAATGTATGTATGCTGGTGTTGTAGATACACATCTGTCATGTTGTTGGAGGAGGTCACTGGGAAGACGTGACCGCCAGTTGACCCACCGGCTGGACCTGAGTGTTCAGAGGATGCTCGGCCCCTCCTGTGTCCTTGGAACATGGGTTCTATTTGCCTTGCCTGCTCCCAGCGGCGACTCCAAGGACACAGCCTTGAGAAAGATAAGTGGTGTTGAGTCTATCTGGACTGGGTATGCGCCTGAATCCAATTAAGGACTCTTTATAAACTTTTACAATTTGGCAAGAGGGGGTGGGAATTACTCTTGTTGCCAGATAAGCCTCCTCTGGAAATTTCCTTGCGAATTGCACCTGTCACCTACCAGCCTGGAAGGGCCTCTTCTTTTTTCGGTCTCACTGCCCTGTGTGGATAGGGGCCAGTTTGAGATCACACCAGGGAAGCGCCTGGGTTTTGTGAATCAACATATATGCTCATTGGCTTACTCTGCTGCTGGTCCCAAGAACACAAGATCATTCTATGTAACATGGGAGCTTGTGTGATGATCTCCAAAGTGTTCCTGTGCATCTAGCAACTGAGCCGAGCAGTTACAGAGGCAGGGTCGGATCGGAGCCCAGCTGACAGAGACGGTGCCCGTCTGTCACCCAGGCTGACAACACTGCCCTTCATCAGTCATGTGGTTGAACGCTTTCCTCCCTTTCTGTGGCTTACGTTTTTCACTCATTACTGGTATCTTTTAATAATATAAATTCTTAGTTTTAATGTAGTTAGTGTTATTCTTCATTTTCTCTCTTTGTCTCTCTCTCTCTCTTTTTGATATCTTGCTTAAGAAATTATTCTCTGCTCTGACTCATGAAGATATTCTCCAAGATTTATCTTCCAAAGTGTGTTTGAAAAACTGTCTTTCACGTTGTGGTTTTAGGGTGAACTGGAATATCGTGCAGAAAGGTTTCACCTCCCACCTCCCTGCCCTCAGGGATGCATCCCTGGGCCCAGCCAGTGACTTATTTTGACTAACAGAATGCACATGGGAGCAGCAGAGCTTCAGATGAGCTCCTGCACTGCTGCTAGTTCTGCACACGTTCTCCACGAAAAGAGTGGGCAGAGGCTGATAAAAGCAAGATAGCAGATGTGTGAGGCACGCCCAGGCTTTGCATCCTGGAGACAAGCCCAGCGACCTCAGATGGCAGCAGAGCAGTCCCGGCCGGCCTGCGGAACTGAGAGCAAGCAGCGCATTGCTCGGAGGCACTGGGTTTTGTGCCTCTCTGTTCACTGCATAGTTGTGGCCATGGCTGGCTTACGGTTCATTTGCACCCGGCACAGCGTAAGTGATGGCCTACCAGGCATCCACCTTTATGGTCCTCCTAGCCTGTCAAGGTCACCAAACTGCCGATGGACGTCTCCGCTGCCTCTCTCGAGGTAGCAGCTTTGTCCAGAATAAAAGTAACGCAAGTGGTAGGCTCGCCTGCCTGGGTGGCTGGACCATTCTGTACTCACTAACTGTTAGCTCTTTGTGAGTGTTTAAATTCTGATTTCAGGTGTTTGTCACGTACAGTTAAGTGTTGGCTCCAAATACCTAGTCCATTGTTATTGGATGGGCAACAAAGACAGATGAGTTTTTCACCTGTCCTGAAAGGCACCTGACAACAGATCCTTGACGAGAGCTGAGGCTCAAGTGCCACATCTGAGCGCGGCTCCTCGAAGTGCTCACCCCAGGCCAGCGATTCTTCGGACAGTTCCTGTCTGCACCGTGTTCTCTGCGCAGAATTCCCTGCACAGTGTTCATTTTCTCTGCAGCAGCGATGCACGCAGATTCCTATCCTCCCGGGCTGTTCTTAGAGTTTTCTAGTTCTTCTCTCTGCTATGCCCGATGAAGCCTCCTGCACGGAAACACAGGCCTGGCCCCGTGCTTCTTACAAGCATGGCGTCCCCCTTACTTGCAGATAAGGCCAACTTGGGGGTATATTTTCAAGGCGCTCCACTGCTTTGCCCTCATCCACCACGAACGCAGGCTGATTTCTGTATCTGGGATACCTTCTCACTTATTTGTGACTGGCCAGCTCCAAACCTGAGCTCAAACAGTACATCTCTGTTGAAGATCTTCCCTTATCTCTGGGCAGAATTCTCATCTATTTTACCCACTTTGCATTTTGAATGGTTTATTATTATAAGTGGTGTTTTATTTTCATCGCTATGGCCCAATGGCTATTTTCTCCCCCAGATCTCTGCTTTACTTTCTACTTGTAGCCACAAGATCTGCATTGGGTGGCTGGTCTTCCAAGTACTTTATTGTTTTAATTATGGAATGCTTTTGTGTATAACTAATTAATTAATTTTAACTTTTTAATGTTTATTTATTTTTGAAGGAGAGAAAGAGCATGAGTGGGAGAGGAACAGAGAGGGAGACACAGAGTCAGAAGCAGGCTGCAGGTTCTGAGCTGTCAGCCCAGAGCCTGATGTGGGGCTCGAACACGTGAGCTGTGAGATCATGGCCTGAGCTGAAGTCGACGCTTAACCGACTGAGCCACCCAGGTGCCTTTGAATGCTTTTGTTTAAATTGAGGTGAGTGTACATTCAGTAACACGTGTAACATTCAGTAACATGTAACATTATGTGTGCAGGTTGATAAATGTCCTGTGTATACACTTATGCAACTGCCATACTGATCTGAATATAGAACGTTCCCGTAATCCCAAAAGGTCCCTCATGCTAGTCTGCATTCTAACACCACTTCTAGAGGATTGGACTCTTCTGACTTCTATTTCCTTAAATTGCAATGTTATTATTCTTAAATTGCACGTAAGTGGTATCATACACCATATATTTATTTGGCTGGTGTCTTTGATTCAATAAACAGTTTTTAAAATTCTTCTGTATTATTACACATATCAACATCTCTTTTCAGTGCTGTGTAGTATTCCATAGTATGAATATAACACGTGTTTATCCTGTGTTTGATAGAAATTTGGGTTGATTTTACTTTTTAGCTATCATGAATAAAGTTTCTGTGATTCTTTTTTGTACATATATTTTAGTGGATGTTTTAGGTCAGTCAAGGCAAATGCTGAGATGCAGATTAGCATGTGGGAAGTCTATTAGGAAACTTTTTTAAAAATTATTTTATTTTATTTATTTATTTTAATTCCCAAAAATCTTGAAAGGCGAGGAATCTTGGTATTATGTCTTCCAAAAGTGTTAGCTAGACTCCACTAGCAACATCACCCAGGCCTGGAGGTGACTCTTTATGGGAGCATTTTATTAAGAATTTAATTTCTTCAGGTACCTGGGTGGCTCAGTCAGTTAAGCATTTGGCTTCAGCTCAGGTCATGATCTCACAGTTCATGGGATTGAGCCCCGCATCAGGCTCTGTGCTGACAGGTAGCTTGGAACCTGGAGCCTGCATCAGATTTTGTATCTCTCTCTCTCTTTCTTACCCTCCCCTACTCACACTGTCTCTCTCTGTGTCTCAAAAATAAATAAAAAACATTTAAAAAAATTTTAAAGAATTTAATTTCTTAATGGGTAAAATACTATTTGTCATTTTCTATTTCTTTATCCAACAGTTTTTAGTAAATTTTGTTTTTCAATGACTTTATCCAATTTATCTAAACATTAAGGAACATTTCCATGTAATTGCAAATAATATTGTCTTCTTAAAATTTTAATATCTGCATGATATTCCCCTTTTTGATCCATAATGCTGGTGACTTGTGTTTTCTGTTTTTTCCTGATGAGCCTTTGCTCAGGGTTCTTCAATTTTCTTTTTTCTTCAAAGAGGCAGTTTGAAAGAATGGTTGAGGGGCCCCCGGGGGGCTCAGTCAGTTAAGCGTCCGACTTCAGCTCAGGTCATGATCTCACGGTTTGGGAGTTTCAGCCCCGCGTCAGGCTCTGTGCTGACAGGTAGAGCCTGGAGCCTGCTTCAGACTCTGCATCTCCCTCTCTCTCTCTCTATCTCTCTGCCTTCCCTCCTTTCCTCACACTCTGACTCTCTCTTTCAAAAATAAATAAACATTAAAAAAAATTTAAAAAAAGAAAGAATGGCTGAATTCTAATAAATAGATAATCTTGGAAGCTGAAATTTTATTTATTTATCTATCTATTTATTTATTTGTCTTTGTGCCTGATCCTAATTGTTTGATGGATTTTTATATTTTAATGTTTTTCCACATGGGAAGTGTCCTCTTTAAGCTCTGTCCTCTTCATCCCCCCCTCACTGCCCCCTTTCCACCCCTGGTAGCTGTCACTTTGTTCCCAAGCATTAAGGTGTAGTGGAAATTAATTTTTTTTAATTTTAAAATATTGTCATGTGATTTGAAAATATGAGTGAACATAAGAAAAAAAAATCAGAAGGTATTAAAAGGAAGTGGAGCTCAAGGGATAGGAGATTGCATTTATTTTTATACAATTTGTCATGAAACTTTATCTCGTAAAAGTATATATATGTATCAATTTGAAAAAAATTAAACTTTAATTAAAAAACGGATCATAACTGTCCCAACCTTATAGGACGTTGTGGGAATTAAAAAAAAGACAAAGCATGTGCAGTGCTTAGCATAATATAAGGCATTTAATAAATGATAGCCATTTTAAATGCTATTTTTTATACAAACATCATTATAAAAACATTAATGCAACTCTAAATATAATGAGAAAAATTCTGCCTTCCAAACACAATATGTAATGCTCATTTGTCTTTGTTCTCTTTTAATTTGTATTGTTACACATACATAATGTTACAGAGCAGGAATAATAAGCTACATGTGTGTTTGTGTGTGTTTAAACATCATATTGACTCAACATTTCATGTTTCCATAGCTTTTTACAAAAATTAAGTTTATTTATTTTGAGACAGAGAGAGAGAAAGTGAGTGAGCCAGTGCAGGAGGGACAGAAAGAGAAGGAGAGAATCCCAAGCAGGCTCTGCACTGTCAGCCCGGAGTCCAACGTGGGGTTCAGTCTCATAAATCACGAGATCATGACCTGAGCCAAGTTCTGAGCCACCCAAGCCCCACTCCACAGATATTTTAATCAGTGCCTTATGTTACATTTGGTCAAAATGCAATATTGTAATTGTCTTATTTTGGATGCTTCTGTATTTCTTCTGGCTATTGTAAATCATGCCATAATAAATACTTTTGGCTTTTAGATAATTCTCTTTATTTAAATTCTCAGAAGCAGGACTGCTACTTCAAGGGCTGTGACTGCATAGATCTTCCTTCCTAATGCACTTCCATATTTCTTTCCAAAACAGTTTGACACTTTACACTATCAGCGATTACTGGGTATATTGATTTCAACAACACTTTGACCATGTTGCCTATCATTTGTGCTAGATTTAGAAATTTGTTAATAAATAATATGGTATATTCAACCCCCAAAGTTGGCTGATATTGTTCACGGAACTATATCATCATCATTATAATTGTTATCATTATTATTATTCAGATCTCCCTCTCTTTCTCTTGGAATTTATTCTCCATTAAATAGATTTATTTGTCACATTTAGCTTAGGGATTTCATAAAAAGACACAAATTCTCCTCCCCGCCAAGAATTCCCAGCCTCCTGAATGGGAATGCTAGTCAACTCAGACTTCCAAAAGGGAAATACCACAGACGAGGTGAGTTAAGCAAGTGCCTATAACTCACAGTCCTCGAGACTGGAAATCTCACATTAGTGTACCAGCATGGTCGGGCTCTTGGTGAGGTCCTTCCTCCTAGTAGACAGATGGCTATCTTTTTGCTACATTCTCAGATGCGGGAGACTCTTCTTCTTCTGGGGACACTAATCCCTTACACAGAGATTTCAGTCTCATGACCTAATCACCTCCTGACAGCACAAATACCATATCTCCAAACACTATGATTTGGGGTATAGGGCTTTGACATATTGAAATTTAGAGGACACAAACATTTGGTCCATAGCAGGGAAGTTCCAAGTGACTTGAAAGAAACACCAATCTTTCTGCATTTTCCCCTCTCCTTTGTTTTCCAACAAACCTACTTTGGCTTGGACATGGGTCTTTTCATCCATCTTGACTGCTGCTAGGTTTTCATCTGTTTCATGCTTTGATATGACTGCGTTGTTATTTCACAATGTCTTCTTCCTGGGCTGTTATTTCCTATCTTTCCATTTGTGAGGTGTCACGGCCTTCGGGAAGCCTTCCCTGGTCAGCATTCCCTTATCAGCTATTGCAGGATCTACTCTTCAGTCCCATGATATTTTTCAGATAAATTTATTATATCCCCTTCTGTATTGTGTTTTAATGACTACGAGCCTGTGTACTTGGTTAGCTAGATCAAGGGTTCCTTGAAGTCGGGAAACTGTGTCGAATGAGTCTTGTTACATTACCTTTGTGACTCAAAATAAATAAATAACGATTTAGGTTTAAAAATAAATAAAAGGCACTCTTGGGTAGCTCAGTTGGTTAAGTGTTCAACTCTTGATTTCCCCTCAGGTCATGATCTCATGGTTTGTGGGTGGGAACACCATGTCAGACTCTGAGCTAATAGCACGGAGCCTGCTCGGGATTCTCTCTCTCTCTCTTCCCTTCCTCTCAGGCCTTTCCTGACTTCCACTTTCACTCTCTCAAAGGAAATAAATACATCTTAAAATAAATAAATAAATAAATGACATCATAACATCATTTTATTTATATTGTTGATCTATTTATTTTTTTATTTTTGTTCTAATGTTTTATTTATTTTTTTGAGAGAGAGAGAGAGACAGCATGAGCAGGGGAGGGTCAGAGAAAGAGGGAGACACAGAATCTGAAGCAGGCTCCAGGCTCTGAGGTAGCAGGCAGCGCAGAGCCTGATGTGGGGCTCGAACTCACAAACCGTGAGATCATGACCTGAGCTGAAGCCGGATGCTCAACAGACTGAGCCACCCAGGAGCCCCTATTGTTAATCTATTTAAAAAGAATGAATGCACATATATGTGTGTGTAAGACTTTTTTTCTTTCTTTCTTTTTTTTTTTTTTTTTTGGTAAGTAAAGGACCCAGAAAGAGAAGTTTCAGGGGCATTTCATTTTAGTTCAGCTCATTTCCATGAAGGATGACAAAAAGTCAATTTCAATTCAACATGTATCAATGCTCCGCAGATCTAATTCTAGTCGTTCCAGAGTTTTACACCTTGCACCCCAGACTATGAATCCTCGTTTCCTGACGTGCCTGTGTCCATGGTGTTCTCTCCTGCTTCAATTAGAGCTTGCAAAGTTGGGTCTGGTTAAGATTCATTCAAGGCTTTGTTGTATGAGGGGCTGACTGTGCTCAGACTCATCTTGGACTGATTTTGCACAGTGGGGGTGGGGGAGGTGAGCATCAAACCGGCTCCTTAAGTGAGAACCTCAGCCTGACTTTCTTGTGTCTCCCTCTCAGTTTCTAGTGTCACAACTTCATTTTTCGACCTCTTCCCAGGCATTTACCTATTTCAGAGTGCAACGGATACTTCAGGCTGCCTGGACAGAAGCAAGATGGGGTAAAGAGAAGTTTGATTGGGAAAAAGGGAACCAAAGTGAGAAAGCTAGCCCCCTGCTAGTCTTAATTCATACGCAAATCCTGTGCAATGGGCCTGTCACTCCCTCCCTGGAGTTTTAGGGATAGAATTTCCTGGAATGTGCTATGCTGAGGACTCACCGGACATTTCAAGGAAGCTCAGGTCCCTAATAAATAAATTAAAAAAAAAAAAAAAGCTACACTCAGGCTGCTAGTGACTTTCACATTTGACATTCTGCCATCATAAGATTTGCATCTTAGATGCATGTTTATATAAAAAGCTCAAGTTCAAGTCTGCGGCCACGGCAGCAGAATGGGATAGAAAGAACAGGAGATGGAATACTCCAAAGATCAGGGTTTGGGTTTTCTCTGCTACTGACAAGGTGTGGAGCCTCCACGGGGCCTCAGGAACGCTAGCGTCGGAGCAGAAGAGGTTTCTTGCCCTGTCTGTCGTGCAGGGTGCACTTTGGATTCAGGGGAGGCGAACACACCTGGGAAGCCTTACTGTGCCGCACACACCTAGCCATGCAATGCCCGGATTCTTGGCCCCAAACTGCGGGTTCCCATCCGTCTGAGCCTCAGGAGCAGGACTGCGCTTGTTTCTGGTTGTTCGCACGGCATCTTGTGTGGCAGCCAGGACAGCTGGGCCCTTAATAAATACTTCGGTCTCTGCTGTTGTACCTGGGCCAACAGCCCACATGGGCAACATGCAAGCTCGGAGGCTTCCGTAGCACTTGGCGGCTGTTTGGAAAACCCGCCCCTCCCGTTTCAGGACTCAGGACATTTTTATAGCAGCCCCTGGCAGGATGGCAATATTGGGGAGGGGGGCGATGAGATATGCAGCAACTCATTTCTCAAAAAGCCACTTTGCTGTCACACCCTGTAATCCCTGCAATGCGTGGGCCTGGCAGTCAGCTGTGACTTTATGTTGCCTGAAATGCTAAGCTTAGAGAATCTGCCTAATGTGTGTGTTTTTTTTTTTAACTTTGCTTTGTCAACCTGCACAAAAATGAGATTAAGATTAACACTGGCCCCAAAATACTCTTGAATCACATAAATAAATTATTTGTAAACCGTATAGGTCTTGCTGCTCCCAGGGTGAGTCGGTCTTACTCTGAGGTCAAGGCTGTCATCAGAAATTCAACATCACCTCACCCTCCACACATACCTAGAATACCTGGGAGCTTTGCAAACACAGGGAAAAGATGATCCAAGATCATAAGGGAACCATCTGCTACAATTGCCTTGAATATAGTAGGTCTGAACCACATTTATGATTTTATGCAGATTCTGTACAATAGTGGGAAAATACAGTGAGTATTTTAAAATCAGCTGGGGGTCAAGTTCTATTTCTGCCACGTACTAGCTGCATCACCTTAGGAAAGCGACAACGTCAGAAAGATATTTTTTCTAAAGCGCCCAATGTCTAGTATATGCTTATTAATCACAGGTTTTCTTCCTCCGTGAACAGAATTAACTTTGAACATGAGGTGGTTGAGTCCATGATGTTATGTAAGAACCTGGAGAATGAGGAGAAGGTCTTAAGATACTGAAAACAGAAAATGAAGACTCTGTTAATAAAAGAAGTGTGGGCGTGTATGTGTGCACACACATGCATGTGCATGGCAGAGACAGGGACGAGAGGGAATGTGTGCTGCCTAATGGACCATGCTGCAATGGGGGGGGGGATACTATGGGCTTCATGAATTGTGTCCTCTAAAATCCAAGTGTTGAAGCTGTAACCCCCAGTGCCTCAGACCATGACCTTATTTGGAGGCAGAATCCTTACAGAAGAATCAAATAAAAGTGAGGTTGTTAGGGTGAGCCTTAACCTAATATGGCTGGTGCCCTTATAAAAAAAAAAAAAGGTAAATTTGGAGACTAACATACTTAAAAGGGGAACTCATGTAGAAGAAGCTGTGAAGATGAAGGGAGAGATCAAGATGATGTGTCTTGAAGCCAAAGAATGCCAAAGACTTCCAAAAGCACCAAAGGTAGGAGAGAGGCATGACCCAGACTGGGTCTCCCAGCCTCCGAAGGGACCTGCCTTGCTGACGCTTTGGTCTCAGTTCTGGCCTCCAGAATTGGGAGAGGATAAATGTCTTTTATCCCAGTCGGAGGGTCTGTGGCACTTTGTTAAATGAGCCTTAGGAAACCAATACAGAGGTTTTCTTCCCCATTCCCATTGCTGTGAATGAGTTGAATGAAGACAAAGGAGGCATTTCTCTTTGGAAATGTGGTGAAGCTGGGTGAAACTGACAAGTTGAAACTGAGTCAAGACAACCTAATGATAGGATGGGACTTGGCAAAGATAGACAGGCAGATAGTTGATAGATAAATAGATGATAGATAGATAGATAGATAGATAGATAGATAGATAGATAGAGGGATAGAGGGATGGATAAATACATGGATGGATGGATGGATGGATGGATGGATGGATGGATGGATGAATGGATGGATGGATCGGCAGATAGATGAACAAGTAGATGGATAAATGAATAGATGAATAGATGGATGGATGGATGGATACATATACAAACACACATGCATGCATACATACATACATACATACATAGAAAGGCATTTATTCTTTAAGTAAGCACATGATGAAGCAAACGTGAAGTTAGTGGATCTAAAATCACATATATTTTTGTTGTACTCACAGAAGAGTGCCATCTGGACCAAGTAGGACCAGTCAGACCAACACACTTTGTTCTATGCTTGGAAGGTCACATCCACAGAGCTTATTCTTTTCCTGATGACCCTTTCCAAGAGAGGGCTGGACAAGGTGAGTATGGATGGACAAGGTGAATATAGATGGACAAGGTGAATATAGATGGACAAGGGGCTGGCACCAAGATAGTTTCAGTCATTCACCTTTCTATTCATTCAAGTGTCTTTCCCTAGTCATTCACTCATCAAGTATCAAGTACTTTCTATGAACTGGAAAATATAGAAAATGAGTAAGATGGTTCCTACTCACAAAATACTTACAACCAAGTATATGGCAAACCATCTGTTGCCTACTCATCAACTAATCCCCCCCCCCTTTTTCCTTCTTAACTAGTTTTCTTGGTCAACAATGTCCCCAGTCTAAGCCAGATAATAACTTTTTCTTCTTTATTTTCAGCTGGGAGTGAGTGGCCATGGGACAATCAGGAAGTCTTCAGGTGTGCTTTTATGTTTTTTATCCTATAATTTTTCTAAATTAGCTATTTCTGGTAGCTTTGGGGTAAGATTTGTTGTGCTTTCCGCATAGATGATTTGCTAATAAAGACAATTGTACTTAACTATAGAGAATTTAGTTGGTGGTTACCCGAGGGGAGGTTGGTGGGGAGATGGGTAAAATAGGTCATGGAGGTTAAGGAGTGCACCAGTTGTGATGAGCACTGGGTGATGTATGAAACTGTTGAAGCACTATATTGTACACCTGAAACTAATATACCACTGAATATTAACTACACTAGAAGTCAAGTAAAAAAACACTAAAGCAAAAAAATAATAATTAAAAAACCAACTTTACATAAATCTACCTATCTGGATGCCATTCATTTATTTTTCTGGTCTTAAATCTCGAGTTAAACACTCCAACCCAATGAACAAAAGTGAGGAGGGAATACATCCTTGCTATGTCCCTCATCTTAGCAAGAGGAAACATTTAATCTCTCGCCATTAAGTATTTATTAGCTGCAAGTGTTTTTATGGATGCTTACAGAAGATTGAGAAAATTCTTCTCATTCCAATTTAAATAAGAATTGTTATCATTAGTGGATGTTGGATTTTGTCAGATGATCTTTCTAAATTTATTGAGATGATCGTATTTATTTTTGTATGTCAATATGTTGAATTACATGAATTGATTTTCAAATGTTCAACCGGCCTCTCACCCCTGGGATAAGTGACACTTGCTCATCACGGATTATCCTTCTTGTATATTTTTAATTTTATTTCAATTTGCTACATTTAGGTGTGGGCTTTGATTCCTTTTAAAAGGGACGAAATAAAGAGGTAACAATCTGGTTTCACTCTTTTCCTATCCTTTTTGCCTTGACTTTGGACAAGATATCCCAAAATATACTGAAAAATAAAGCAAAGAGAAGTAAGACAAATTTCACAAATTACAAAAGGCAGAGAAGAAAGTGAGAAGCATGTTTGTTTCTTGATGGCATGGTTGTGTTGCCAGACTAACCCAAGCCTACCTACCTCCATAGTTTTGTTTGTTTAAAATTTTTTAAATGTTTATTTATTTTTGAGAGACATAGAGAGTGTGAGCAGGGGAGGGGCAGAGAGAGAGGGAGACACAGAATCAAAGCAGGCTCCAGGTTCTGAGTTGTCAGCACAGAACCCAATGTGAGGCTTGAACTCACAAACCATGAGATCATAACCTGAGCTGAAGTTGGACGCTTAACCAACTGAGTCACCCAGGTGCCTCTTGTTTGTTTGTTTGTTTGTTTGTTTGTTTGTTTTTAACTAAATGAAGAGCCCTAAGTTGAAAGCAATATTCTTTGGACTTCCTGTTACTTGCAGCTGGAAGCATTCCTAATGTTGCAGATGGTGGTTAGCAGGCACATAACAGATATTAAAATAACATCTAGAACAATGCTAGAAGCATGGTCAGATCCTCTGGAGCTTGGATGAAGGATCAGGTCTGCCTGGAAGGCTCAGGGAAGACTTTTGATCCAAATCTTGAAAGAAAATATAAGAATAATGGAAAGGCTAGAAATATCTGAAAAAGTAAAGACTCAGGCAAGCCTATATTAGGTCTCCTCACCATGAAAAGGTCTTTGACACACAGGTCAGGTCTGACCTATTTTTCAGGGTCCCAGAGGAGCAAGCTCATTTTGATGCATGGACAGGTGAATTGTGGACATAATACAGGAAAATAAAATAGACTCAAAATAAGAAAGCTATCCCTAATATGGCAGCCTTAAAAACATAGCGTGCCTTTTGGAGTTGACCATTTCATACGAATCATTACATGATGGGAAAATGATAGAAGTGATTCAAGCATCTAATAGAGATTTAACTGCATTCATTTTAAGGAATTCTTCAGAGTGGGCTAAATGCTTAGGTTCTTCGGTCATTTCCAAGAATTCACCTCTCCCGCAAAGGGCTAAACTGATTTCATTCGATATACAATCTGCACCTATCAGTAGCATACTGTTAGGGAGAAAGCGGAATACACACATTGGATGTCCAGATGTGGCAGCACGACACTACGGTGCTCTAGGGAGCTCAGACTTTAACAAGCTGTTCAGTGGTGTCTAGATGCAACTGTGTAAGTATGCAGTGGGAGTTTCTTCACACTTCTGTTCTCAATGTGGAATATAATTGTCTTTCTTTTTAAAATTTTTTTATGTTTGTTTATTATTGAGACAGAGAGAAACAAAGCATGAGTGGGGGAGGGGCAGAGAGAGAGGGAGACAGAATCTGAAGCAGGCTCCAGGCTCTGAGCTGTCAGCACAGAGCCCAACATGGAGCTCGAACCCACAAACCATGAGATCATGACCTAGCCAAAGTCAGATACAAAGTCAAATACTGAGCTGCCCAGGCACCCCATAATTTTCAACAAGCTTTTAAATGGTTTTACTTGGACTAAAGGAAACTCTGGTTTGAAATGCATTTCCTTTACACTCATTTATGGCATAGGGCTATCCCTCAGAAAGTTTCCCATATAGAGCATTTTATATAAAGAGCTGAGAGGTGACAGGTGCAGACAAATTACTTTTAAAAAAACCAAAGGAGAAAAAAAATTAACCTCCAAGTCAGCGAGAATGTATTTTACAGGAATATTTCTACTTTGTTGTTTTTGTTGTGGTTGTAGTTATTGTTCATGTAATCTGATATTGCCATTGCTGTGATTTTGTGTCAGAATTACAAGGAAATGCAACAGTATTCTTTGCCGGCATCTGGTCACTAGAAACTGGCCTTTGAATAAACCTGTGGAGACCTGAACTGGGAGCATTTACAACTGTCACAGTGTTTGTCAAGAGCACCTGCCAACCTCATTCTGGTTATCTATAAATTATACATATATTGTACCTGCACGGCATTGAATTTTCTGCAGTTTAGCACTCCTGGAAACACTTTTGACACTTGAATAAACTACTTTTGATCAGCTCAGAATACTCGTCTGGCAAGGAAAGGAAATGGGAAAAAGATGAAGAGATGTTTCTCTGATTATTCTAAGCAGAGGAAAGAGAGGAGTGCTATCTTTCTAATTATTAACAGAGCAGGGCAGAAGGACGGCTCACAAAGGAGGAGGCAGAGGATGCCATCAATGTGGGCTTTTCAGTAACTTAGGAAGGAAAAAAATTACAGAGTGCTTTTGTTGCAAATTCAGCCCATCTCTCGGCAAAATGATAAGTAGGAGAGAAGACCAAGGAACTTAACAGGGGGTTAAAAATTATCTTCAGAGCATTGCAAAGCACCACATGATAATATGAACTGCACTAAACTGGCAAATTATACTAGAAATGGAAAAAATATTCTGTGCCAAAAATATTCTTTAAGATCGACATGGTGACTTTTGCAATGATAGCAACTAGCAGCAAGCAACCAATTACTGCACTGACTGTTCTGACTAAAGAACACTCTGGAATCATTTCCATGGTGTACAATAGAGTGCACTTCTCATGGTGTTGGTAGACACAATGCCCTTAACTCAGTCATGGGCTCAAGTCACAGTTTGGGAGCAAATTAACTGTGGGGGTTCTGGTATGCCTTTTTATCTCTACAAACCTTGTTTTGTATCTGTAATATGAAGACAATTATTTCTTTTTTGTGGCTGTCAATACATTTTTAAACTTCTAGGTATAAAGTAGATATTCAATAAATATTTCTTCCTTTCTTTTCCATTAGAGATTCTAATGGGTTCAACATAATTACCAATTTGGGTTTATTGTGGGTCATTTTGTTAACACTACAGTGATGCACATTTTTTGCCAACAATATCTGTGACTTATTATTTAATTATATTGGTTAAGAATGAGATGGCCTGGGGTGCCTGGGTGGCTCAGTTGGTTAAGCATCCAACTTCGGCCCAGGTCATGATCTCATAGTCTGTGGGTTCGAGCCCTGTGTCAGGTTCTGTGCTGATCTCCCTGAGCCTGGAGCCTGCTTCGGGTTCTTTGTCTCTCTTTCTCTCTGTCCCCTTCCCCTGCTTGTGCTCTTTCTTTCTCTATCTCTCAAAATAAATAAATATTAAAAAAAAAAGAATCAAATGGTGTGGAGCATCTGGGTGGCTCAGTCCATTAAGCGTCTGACTTCAGCTCTGGTTATGATCTCACAGTCTGTGTATTCCAACCCTGTGTAAGGCCCTGTACTGACAGCTCAGAGTCTAGAGAGTCTGCTTAGAATTCTGTATCTACCTCTCCCTCTCTGCCCTTCTCCAGCCTATGTGCTCGCTCTCTCTCTCTCTCTCTTTTAAAAATAAATAAACATAAAAAAAAGAATCAGATGTCCTGGGATTGAATATTAATTCTAACATGTAGGTAAATTATACTGTGTCACCTTGAGCAAGGTACTTAATCTCTCTGTGCTTCCATTTTTTCAACTGTAAAATGAAGATAATGAGTTCTTACTTCATTGGAATAGTAGAAAGATTTAATGATTAAATATTTCTAAAGTTCTTAGAATAAGACTGGCTCAGAGTAGGCCTTCCACAAATTCTGTTAAATAAAATATATTTTGCAATTTAAATAAAAAGCATCAATACCTTGGGTTGCCTGGGCGGCTCAGTCGGTTAAGCACCTGACTCTTGCTTTCACCTCAGGTCATGATCTTGCAGTTCCTGGGTTCGAGCCCAGGGTCAGCCTAACAGCTCAGAGCCTGGAAACTGCTTCCCTCTCTCTCTACTCCTTCTCCACTCGTGTCTGTCTCTCTTTCTCAAAAACAATATAAATAAATAAACATTGAAATAATTTCAAAAACATCAGTACCTCATGAACAAAACTAAAGTTTATGTGACTCTCCTTCCCCCAAGTATGATACTCTATTGTCACTAGGGGTTCTCTTCTCTTTGGAAACTGATAACCAACTAGATGGTAGCCACCTCAGGTCTTTTGTTTTGCTTACATACGAAGTGGCTCAAAACTGCACACAATCCACCACAACGACATGGGTGCTTTTCTCATAAGGAAGAAGGTCAAACATATGTCATTATAATTCCGTGCAAAACAAAACGGACTATGCAGAGATGTGTGAGAAGCACTATGGCTCTCCCAAAGGAGAAAGATTTCTTTCAAACCAGAACCATTAAGGACAAATTTTCCTTTGAGAAGGACAGGTAAGTACAGGGACATGGGCTTTCAGAGTCACCCTGTTTGGTGCCCATTGAAATCACGCTGGGCTGTTAGAGCAGGTACAGAAAGTGACATGGAAGAGGTGGCATCTTTGTTGAAAGCTGAGAAGGATTTGGAATAAAGATAGGGATGGCCCGTGACTTTTGACGTTTAAGAGATACTGGGTTTGCATCAGAGAACTCTTTTTGACAGTCAGTCTTGACCCTTTCAATGACCTTGGGCAAGTTGCTTGCACTAATATAAGACTTCTCATCATAAAGAGAGGTAACACCACTTGCCCTCCCAGGGTTGTGGGGAGAGCTGCCAGCATGGAGAGCGCACATGTGAAAACACCTGATGTTTCCCTTCTCTGTCTCCCCACTGCCACCTGCCTCTCAGCTGGAAGTGACATCTTGCAATGAGTCCACAGCCTCCAAGAGAACAGGGGTCACATCAAGCTCTTTCTGTGGTCAATAAACAAGAAAAAATAGCCCATTATCTCACATATACGAGGAGAACAAAGGATGCTTTATTAAGTTTACCTTGTTCTCCTATCATTATGTTTCTCTTCTGCACTGGCCACTGGGCTGTGTAACTACCGGTGGTAATAGCACAGATAATAAAGCTTATTAGCGTAATAGCCTCTGAGGAGCAGCGGGAGAAAAAGGTCCGGTGCTAAATGCTCTGACGGAATCCCTGGGATTTTAATTTCAAAAATAGGCCATTGAAGATGGTAGGGGATTCTGCTTTGTTTTGATTGGGACAGTAGTTAGCATTCAGCCCAGGAAAAACAATGATAGAGGAGCAATGGATTTCAGTATGTAGCAGGATTGAGTGAAAGATGTTCGGAACTTTTGAGCAGGGCGGGGAACAATCAAGAAAGTATTCCTAAATATTATTGTCCTGCATGAGACCTAGTCTTGCCCGTTGGTGATTTAGGAGGCACATGAGTAGTGTGACTTCAGGACTATGAGAAGGAAAGGCATTAGCATTTCCAGAGTGGCATGTAATAGCCATGTTAGATCCTAAGACTGAGGAAATAAAAATTATGTTAATAATTATGCATAATGTGATCATTGCTGTAACAGAGGAAATACAGAGGAAAAAGCACCCAAGGCCTTAATTTCCAGCCCAAGAGTCCAGGCTCTTCATCAGGAGTTCCATGGATGAGCGTCACCTGGTGGACATGTCCACAGTTCGTATGAATACCACTCTCAAACTCAGGTTTGAAAAAAGTGACCCATTACTTTTTCTCCCTAAAATTAGATGATATCTGATGCTTATCACCAGGCTAGTGGAAAAGTCAATGGCAGTCATTCTGGTCAGCCCCTCACTCGGGTGCAGGAGATGCCCCACTAGCTCTGCAAAGAAGGAGATAATGCAGAAGTATCTCTGTGCCTTCGGGTCTTTGATCTACACAGGTCACAATCATTATGCTCATTGTCCAACACCTGATCTTCTTTTAAAAGTTACGTTTCTGCTGCTTCTGTGTGAAGCCTGGGCACATGAGATCTTTCCTGGAGCTGGAAACCTGCTGCTCAGGGCCCAGCCTCCTTGGAAGAATGGCCTCTGGTGTCCTCTGAAATCCCTATTGCCCCCACAGTCCTGCTCCTCACGGACTCTGAAGCTCTTTTCACTTCCTGGCTTGCAAATCTCACCTACGGAATCAGCCTTTTCTGCGTCAAGCACTTTGTATGGACTTTATGTCACCTTGTGCAGATTCCAAACACTGTTTGGGACTCATACTTAGGCAGGCACTTGTTGGGCCAATAGTATCCATATGTCCAACTTCGTTCGATGTTGCCACAATGCTTTCAAAGCCCACTTCATGCATCCGCCATTCTCCAAGCAGTTCATGCTTGGCTTCCCACCTGCCCCTCAGAATTCTTAACAGGTGGGGGTTATCAGAATTTTATGAATTTCTGCTCATCTAGTACGAATGTGAAGTGGCTTCTTGGTGTAGTTTTGACTTTGATTTTTCCAATTAGTGGAAAGTTAAACATCTTTTTTCATGTTTACTTACTGATCATTCAAGTCTCTTTTCTACATATTGTCTATTTACCCTGTGCCCATTTTCCATTAATTTTTAAAATAATTTTTAATGGATTTGTATGAGTTTTTCTTAAGTGCAGGAAGCTGATCAGTTGAAAGTTACATGTATTGTCAATTTCTTCTCTCAGCCATTTAATTAAACTGATAATCTTGATTTTAAAGTAGGAAATTTTACTATCATTTGCATTTGGGTTTTTTTTATAACTAAATTTTTTCCTACCATAAAGTCTTAAAGATTTTCTTTTATATTTTTTCTAAAAGTATTAAAATGATGCAGTTTTCAAAATGTGTCTGCTATTGATTTCGTATGTGGTGTGAGGTAGACGTTTAGTTATCTTCCTCCCATTGCTAGCACATTCTACCAACTCCACCATCTACATCATATATCACACTGTCAAATAAAGATAGGGCTGTTTGGGGGATCTGAGTTCATTTCTTTCCATTCAATTATCTAAAAATACCACTTTGCTTCAAATACTATGACTTTGGAAGACCTATATCTCTTGGGCATTCTTCCTATCCTGCTCTTTGCTTCAAACTTTTCTCAGACTCTTTTGGCCCTATATGTTTATATATATATGTAAAAGTCATGGCTTGATAGTTCCATTTAAAACTCTGGTAAAATTGGATTAATAATAATTAATCTAGGAGAACTGATATATGTGTGACATTTAATCTTATATCTATGAACATTTTATATCTTTCCACTTATTAATATATTCTTTAATATCATTCAATAAGGTGTTGGACTTTTCTCTAGGTATTGTACATTTTTTGTTACATTTAGTGTTGAGGATTTTATAATTTGTTGTGATAATGAATGGGTTTTTTCATTCCAGACTTTCATTATTATGAGGATCATAAGTACCACTTATTTTCATATGTCAATCTTGATTACAACAAACTTAATGTGCCACCTAATTAGTTTTAATAGTTTGTAGCTTTGTTTGCATTTTCTTTGCATATCATCATTTATCATTCATTTTCCTTTTTTACTACTTTAGATAAGAGTTCCAGTACTAAATATAACTTTTCTATTAATTTAAATGCTTCTAAAGGCCACCATTATATACAATCTTTACTATAATTTTAATGTCAATTTTTAAACTCCTTATATTTATATTTTTTAATTTTATTTTTCAAATACAAAGACTGAAGTTTGTTTCAAATATTTCTCACATCTATTTAGATTATATTTTTCTTTTGTAATCTATTGATGTGATTTATTGCAATAACTGATTTTCTGAAGTTGAACCATCCTTGAATTTCTGAAACAAACTCTACATTGTCAGATTGGATTCATTTGTACTTGGTGGATATGGTATGCCATAATTTCTTTATGTTTTTTTACATCATAATTAACTATGCATGTCAGTTTATAATATTCTTTTTGGAAGTGCCCTTGCATGATTTGGGGATCAAGATTGTCCTGGTCTAATACCGTGTGTTAGATATTTCTCCTAAAAGTAATTTGTAGCATCTTGTTATCTTTTATTTTGGGGGGGGGGACAAGATTTTGGCTATAGACTCAGTTGATAGAGTTTCAATTAGATTACTCATATTTTCTCTCTATTCTTCAGTTTATTGCAGGGCTTCTTGACCTTGGCACTGTTTATGTTTTGAGTTGGATAACATTCTGTTTTGGGGGACTGTCCTGTGCTTTGTAAGATGTTGAATGGCATCCCTGGGATTTCCCCACTATGCTATCCCTATCCCTGGTTGTGACAACCCAAAATGTCTCTAGCTATTACCAAATGTCTACACTGGGACAAAGTTACCCCTTATTGAAGACCATGACTGTGACTTGTATAATCATAACACTTCTGTGATAGCATAAGTGTGAGAATTCAAAGAATTACCATATGCAAATTCCTCAGATCACTGTCTGGCATATGGAAAATTCTCAATAAATGTTGATATTTTTCATTGTAATTCACTTTTTCAAGATTGAGGTACCAAGGCTTATCCTCTGAATCAGAAGAATATTTGTATCTTCCACCAGCCCAGCCCCATTGAGAAGTAACTATATAGGAAAATTATTAACACTTGGAACTTTAATTTTTCTTCTGCCAAATGGTAGAAAGGAGAACTTGGTTTATGTTTTATCATTATTTCTTCATATTTGCATATATGGAGCATGTAAATCTCTCAATTCAAAATTATTTTGGCTATAATCAGAAAGAGTATAGTCAATTGATCCTGGAAAGAATTCTTCCAAAGAGGGACCCTGTAACATGAGAGATTTCAGACTTTTAGAAATCTAAACCATGGTGTGGGATTCATAGAGTGTGACTATTTTCTTGGGAGGACAAAGACAAAAATTAAATATCACATAAATCCTCAGCCGCTAAGGCAATGCCAATTACACTGTTGCCATTTCCTCATTGTCCTTCATTTTAGAATTTCATAGATCTCTGTGGAAAATTAGATTAGTTAGGAAAACTGTGTTATGGAAAGGACCTCACCAAACAAAAAGGTAATTGGTCTTGAGAGGGTACATGACAGAGGAGAAACAGGGAGATCCTTGAGCCAGGCTTCAGTTTCCTTCTCTGTCATGTTTCTCTAGAACTCTGGGAAAGTGCAGAGAAATTTTGTGAGCCTCTGTTTTCTCAGCTGTGAAAGAGGGCAAGAACCAAAATACTTTAACTTCCGAACATTTTGCCTATATGAAAGGTAATGGATGAGAGGACAACATTCCATCTGTCTGAGAGGATAGAATTAGACCATCGGGAGGGCACATCGTGGTGCCCTGGTCTTCTGCACTGTCAGGTAGCGATCGGGAAAGGGGTTATGGAGACAGTGACCTGGATGCCATCTGGTGTTATTCCATCCTGATGGTGAGACCTTGTTCAGCATACCCTTCTGTGCCCCTTCCACTCTGTCCACTGGAGGCACTCTTAGTTCCCATCTGGTAGTGCTTTTATGAAGATTCAATGGTCAAGTTGGGTCAGTTGTCCAACTCCCCAGAACAGTGCCTAACAAACTTAAGTGCTCGATAAATTTGCTTCTATCATTGTATTTATTGTTGTTGCCATGGTCATTGCAGTCAGCTCTGACCTTCCCTGCTTCCACATCCACATCCTAAAAGGTGGGGCATGCATTCTTAACACTTACAAATTGCATGTGTTAAGGATCTTTACTCCTGTTTCAAATTGGAGCAACTTGCTTTCCCAAGGGACAGTAGTCATTGTGTGGCCTCCCTTTGGAAAAGAAAGAGCAGGCATCACCAGCTGCTGAGATTCAGGAAAACAGAGAAGAGCTTTGGGGTCCCATTTCCATGAGATTACACTGATGAGACAAAGTGGCTTGCTGGTTCCCATTCTGTTCTCTGTGTCTTTCCCCCACCAGGAGGTGGGGAAACCACAGGAGCAGGAAGCCAGCACAGCTACATACTGTCGCCCTGGGAAGATGGATGAGTTCCTTTTCACATTCCCAAAGCATAGGCTGTCTCCCTCTGAGATGGGCTAAGTAGCCCCTGCCAAGAGCAGAGGCTCAGAACAATGCCTGTGTGTCACTTGGGGAGAGCCTGAGAGACAGAGCAACGAAAACCTGAGATCTGCAGCCATCCAGACAGAATTCAGAGTGGAAGCCTGTGTCCTGCCTTTGGAGAGGAGAGCCGGAGTTCCCCAGCTTGCTGGGGCTCCTCCTGCCCATGTGCTGGCTGCTGGCAAGCTCACAGCTCTGTGGACGCAGCGTGAAGTCATGAGAACGTTTTGGAACTGCCAGGGCTTTGGTCAGATTTCTGTAGATCTTGTTGGGGTAATCTCCTAATAGGAATTCTACTTCTAGCTTGGTAAGGTTGAGTGTGCTGCTTACGTAAGAAGAATCAATGTACACAATGGACTTTTCTCAGTGAAAGTTACCATGTAACGAAAAAGGATTTATACACTCATATTGAGAAAACAAACAAAACATTTTTCCTTTCTCCTGATCTTTATAGAGAAGGGTGACTGAACTCATCATAGTAGCGATCATGAAATACAAAATAGGGAGGCGTTTCCTAGGGAAACAGTAAGTACATGTACGGATGTGGCAGAAACAGTGACACAAAGCATACGGTGACACCAGGCATCAGGATATCTGGGACTACGTCTTCCACCTCCAAGTTTTTCATGACTCTAGGATCCCTCTCCATACAAACAAGGGATGGTATCTATGTATTGTTTCTTGCCAGATAGTCTTGAGGCCAAATCAAAGAATTGGTATGAGATGCTTAAAAGCATATTAATCCCTCCTGTGAACACTTTACCATGATTATCCTAGACAAGTAATTGCTGGTGGCTCAGTATTTGCGTCGAAAGTTGCAGTAAAGCAGGTAACCTGCTTCCCAACTGTGGATGTCCTTGACATCCCTCCCCAAGAGACCTACATTACGGTTCTAAGCACTACAAATGGCCATGTTAGTATCACAAAATGGACTTATTTCCAGAAGATATATAACAGATTTAACACATACATGGGTTCACTCTGCTAATTTAAGAGATTTGGGCACTCTCAGGATTTTCAATAATTTACTCCATGGCAAATTTTCCATGGGCTCCTCGGCTCTTCGCGCCTTGGATTGATGTCTCCACATTTATTTTTGTTTATTCAGGTGTTAGATGTAAACCTTGAATAGGCTTGCTGAACAGACTTTTCCAGAATTGAAATCCTTGCTCATCACGAGGAAAATTTCTACAGAGACCCGAGGCAATTTACCCAACCAAATCCTCCTTAGTTCTAACACGTTTGTTAATGTGGTTATATTTAATGTGAGTTTTCACATTTCGAGTATTGCCAAGCTCCTAATTTTGCGGCTTGCCTTCTAAAGCATCCCCTTGAGAAGCGTCCAGCCCTTTCTCATATATCTCCATGTGTTCTCTCACTTGTGTGAGGGTGGAAAATATTCTTCCCTGAACCCCTTCCACTGAGACTATGTGGCCCTCGCTCAGACTGCATCAGAGAATGTGTGTGTAGTCTTTTGTCCTGAAAGGGAAGAGACAGCAGTTTATTTAATTTGTTAACATCAGCATAATGGTCCCCTGCATAAAGAGGGTTACTGATCACATGTTGAATGAATTAATGGCTCAATGAAGTCTAGCCGGTTCATTTTTCTGATTTTTCTGTGTCCACTTAAGTCCATGGGGTGGCAAATACCAAGACAGACTTGTACGTGCAAAAGATCTCCTGAGGGAAATTATGAGTGATAAAGGTGAGGTGTCAAGAGTAGGCAGAGACAATGATCAGTCCACAGTGGTGGCCTTGTCCCTGTGCAAGTGGAGGGAGGGGCAGCGTTGGAAGAGCCTCAGGGTGTTGGAATTCCTGAGCCAATGGCACCTGTAAGAAGAGCCCCACATCAGGAGAGATGCACCAGAATCAATGTTCGTGTCATGTTCAGTCACTGGCTTGGGGCACCCTGAGGACAGCATGGTCCCCGTGGCATGTTGGCCACCCTGCCCCCCATAGCAATGCTCCTGGAGGGAGATCTGAGCAGAGAAGGTAGTAGATAGCCACCAAAGCACATCGTTGGTGACACACAGACCTGCTTTCTCCACCCAGGCTCACAAGCCCTTGCTGTAACAGGGGACAATGTGGATCTATGCCCTGTAGTCCTTGAATATATGGTCATTGCCCTTTCCCTAGTGCACAGTCACTCTATAAATAGCTGTAGGTGCCTTGGGCGAAGGACTGGAGAAACTATTACAGGACACACTTGCTACAGTGTCACCAAGTTTTCTATGCTGGGGACTCTGCCGTCTCCTCATTGCATGGGCTCTGGGCCAGAAATTGGGCTCAGGACCTGGATCTGAGCAGGGATCCTAACTTCATAAGGGAGAGACTGCCTCCATCTGCTCCTCCATTCTTACTTTGTTGATGTTATTTGCTTGTAGATGCTAACAGCATCTTTGTTTGTGCCCATCCATTCCCCTCCCAAGGGGTCCTGTGTTCTGTTAACAATCCCTATGACCATAGATTAAGCCCCCACAGTTACCACTCTGGCCTTCAAGTCTTCATGGTGACTGTGCCCTTTTTGCTTCTGCAGGTAAATGCCTCTCCTGCCTATCTTTCTCCTCAGCCTTATCATTCCCACAATATTCACAGTCCCAGATCTGAGATTGTCTGGCCCACTCTTAGCCATGGCTGATGGAGGAAAGCCACAAGTGCATGTCACAGCCGAGCATGCCTATTGGCCTTGGCGAGCCCTGTAATCCCCTCTCTGGAATGTAATTCTTTGGTGGGTCTTGTGGCCTCGCATACCGCATTGATTCTGCATACCCACTTCTTCCAACCCTTTTACTTCTTCCTCCACCATCTTCCAGGGCAGCTCAGGCATTCCCACTCTGTCAATTTGGGCAAATTTAGTAGTGAATTTGCCTCATTTCCCTGGAATCTTTGCCAAGACATTAAATTCCAATTCCTGTAAAAGCACTTCCTAATTCAAAACTTTGTCCCTACCAATTCTTACATTCTGTTCCCATGAGGAAGCATGTTCCAAGTCCAGTCCTAGTGGTATTCACCTGGTTCCTGCTCATCCACGCTGGCTAATTCTTGTACCTCCCTTGGCATATCATCTTTTTTTCTATATCAGACTGAGTACATCCCCAGCTGATTTATGCCAGGATTCAGATTCTCAGTGCTGCTCTGTGACTGTCAAATGCTGAATCTTCTCAGCTCTCTGCTCGTTCAGCGCAGGAAATAAGACCCTCTTCAGCTATGAAAGCGCCCCTCTGGCTCTACATGTAGCCTTTAGCTGTTTGTTAATAGTGTTTCATTATCCTTCTGTAGGGCATCAGTACGACTTAGCCATAGCCAGCTGATGCACCATCCTTGTAAATACCATGTACCCTTTACCTCCCATACCTGAAACGCCACCTTGCTATTGTTCCAGATCACCACCAGTGACAGATGCAGCAGCTGGCTCCCCACACTGTTCCAGGCACTGTCTGTGCCCCACGTACCACTAGGAGAGCATGCCCTTCCTCAGCCAGATAGTGGTTTGGACAGTCACCGGCCTCCATCTTGTCACCTGCTTCCTCACACCATCTTTGGGCTATTTGTATTTGGTCACCTCCTCTGAGAAGCAGATACCAAAATAGGACCCGGAGATTTGTTGAGGGAGACACCTCTAAAGGGTAAAGGAGAAGAGACAGGTGTGGGCAGGGGGAGCCTGCTGAAGAAAGGGAGTTAGGAGGGGATTAGGTAGTGGGGTCTCAGGTCGTGGTACCATCTATGAAAGTTTCACCAAAGCCAGGGGCCTATCTTACAGCCAATGTTGCCCATTGGAAGCCTCCAGCATTTCATAAGGAGCACCGGTGGCCCTACTGTGTGCAGACCTTAGCTGTGAGCAGCCCTGAGGAAGCTTGGCCTCAGCACACACATGTGGCGGGTCAGAGCCGTACCTGGTGAAGCTGTCATTCATGTGAAAGACGTGAGCAGCACATTTTCATGAATGCCTCATCTATTCACTGGAATGGCCACTTTATCTGAAATTTACCACTGGCTCCTAAAACATGGTAGAAAAATCCTCTCTCTAGAATTTCACTGGAAGCAAACAAAGCTGATCAGATAAGCCAGGGATAAGCTAAGGGGCTATTTTCCAGGGTCCTCCTAATGCATCTCAAGATGATTAGTGTCCTACACTCTCCAGACCAGCACCTGCCCCAAGTGACCTGCCCCTTCACAGAGTTGTTAATTTTGCAGGCAGATTGCGTTTGCCTGCTTCATGCATGGAAAGACACGGTAATGGGAGGAGAAGGGGGGAGGGCAGATGCGAAGGAATTAAATGTATTATGTAGATGTGAAAGCCAAGTTTGGCCACGGAATATTGATGTTGAGGTGGCAGGAGTTCATTTCAAGATGTGTTAAATAAGAAAGTCATTCTGTCTCTTTTCTACTTTCTGCATAATGACTGAGAAATTTCGGGGAAAGTAAAGTAAGATATAGTGAATGTGTACCATGTGACAGGGATAAAGCCAGCTGTTTCCACAGCATTTTTACCTCCAACTCCCAACAACCCTAGAAGATAGGTGTGTCATTTAAAACATGATGAAAAACATGGGGACTTGGGTGGCTTATTCGGTTGAGCATCCAACTCCGGCTCAGGTCATGATCTTGCGAGTTCGTGGGTTCGAGCCCCGCCTGGGGCTCTGTGCTGACAACTCAGAGCCTGGAGCCTATCTTCAGATTCTGTGTTTCCCTCTCTCTCTGACCCTCCCCTGCTCAAGTTGTCTCTCTCTCTCTCTTTCACACATAAATAAAACATTTAAAAAATTTTAAAACATGAGGAAAAAAGGTAAGAGTAATAAAAATAATAACAGTGACATGTTAATATAAAAAAGAAAAAATAGTAAAAATAATAAAATATACAGAAAGACTCAAAGGGTCTTGAGGAAAAATTCAGAGTTGAAGTGATCTGTCTGACCCCCTTTAGCATGGAAATGACAATATCCAAAGGACTAACTGATGTTAAGTTTTTACTGGTGTTTATATACATGTGAATTAAAGAAAACACATCGATAGTTTTTTGAGGAACCTCCACACTGTTTTCCAGAGCGGCTGCACCAGTTTACATTGCCACCAACAGTGTAAGAGGGTGCCCATCTCTCCACACCCTCTCCAACATCTATAGTCTCTTGCTTTGTTCATTTTAGCCACTCTGACTGGCGTGAGGTGGTATCTCAGTGTGGTTTTGATTTGCGTTTTCCTGATGATGAGTGATGTTGAGCATCGTTTTATGTGTCTGTAGGCCATTTGGATGTCCTCTTTGGAGAAGTGTCTGTTCATGTCTTCTGCCCATTTCTTCACTGGATTATTTATTTTGTGATTATGAAGTTTGGTGAGTTCCTTGTACATTTTCGATATTAGCCCTTTATCTGATATGTCATTTGCAACTATCTTTTCCCATTCTGTCGGTTGCCTATTAGTTTTTGTTTCCTTTGCCTTGCAGAAGCTTTTTATCTTGATGAAGTCCCAAGGGTTCAGTTTTACTTTCATTTCCCTTGCCTTTGAGGATGTGTCAAGTAGGAGATTGCTGCGGTGGAGGTCTAGGAGGTTTTTCCCTACTTTCTCCTCGAGGGTTTTGATGGTTTCCTGTCTCACATTCAGGTCCTTCAGCCATTTTGATCTTATTTTTGTGTATGGTGTAAGAGACTGGTCTAGTTTCATTCTTCTACATGTTGCTGTCCA